>NW_020956130.1:126775-179001 GCF_003031625.1 Empidonax traillii | reverse complement strand
GGCTGGAGCTGTGTCAGGGCAGGCTCAGGGTGGATCTCAGCAAAAGGTTCTTCCCCCACAGGCTGGTTGGGCACTGAACAGGCTCCCCAGGGCAGTGGGCACAGCCCCAAGGCTGCCAGAGCTGCAGGAGGCTTTGGATGATCCTCTGGGGCACAGGGGGTGACTCTTGGGGATGGGCCTGGGCAGGGCCAGGAACTGGATCCTTGTAGGTCTCTTCCAACTCAGCATATTCTGTGATTCTGAATAACACACGCAGCACCGACTGAGCCCCCTAAACACGGCCTGCCAAGCAGAGGACAGCTTTTGTTGCTTTTACACAATGTTTTATTCCATGTTTAGGTCTCACATGTCCTGTGAAGAGCACTTTGTACCCACCCCATGGTTTGGTAAATACTAGGTCAGAAAGATTAGTAAGTGGCTGTACGAAAGCACAAAAAGTGACACAAAGTTGATTCATTATCAAAACAAAACCAGAGAAAGGAGCTTAAGGGAAGCCTAATAAAAGCCCAGCTCTCGCTGCCATGAAAATACAATGGTTGTCACTCCAAAAAGTGTCACTGCACACACGTACAATATTCTTTTTTTATAAAGTAGCCAGAGCACTAACAAAATCAGCCTGTGAAAATGCACTTGTTCACGTGTTCATGGCATTCCTCTAAAACTACACAAATTTTTAGGAGAAGAAATTAAATTACATTAGGAGGGGACTTTCACATCAAAGTCTGGGAAATACACTTCAGTCTGGAGGTTTGCAACCCTGATAGAAACAGCAAAAAATACTGAAAAGACCCTGACCCTTTTTATTTTCACCCTACAGACTTGCAAGCAAAAGATAATGGGAAAGAAGTACCCCTGGGAACAACCCTGTCACCACAGAGTCACCACAGAGGGCAGAGCTGAGTGCAGCAGCCCAGCTTGGAAACAGAGAACAGCCTGGGCTGGTGCCTGGGCAAGGAATGCCTCTGGACAGGGATGTGCTCGGCCACTTGACAGGGATGTGCTCGGCCACTGGACAGGGATGTGCTCGGCCACACGACACGGATGTGCTCGGCCACACGACACGGATGTGCTCGGCCACACGACACGGATGTGCTCGGCCACACGACACGGATGTGCTCGGCCACACGACACGGATGTGCTCGGCCACAGGTCTGGCTGCCCTCAGGGATGTGCTCAGCCCAGCACAAGCAGAAGCTGCGAGCCAAGGGCCGTTCTCTTTAGGACAGCACAAAGTTGGCTGCATTGCACGTTTCCCCCCTCATTTCACAGTTTCTTAATACACCAACCAGTTCGTGCCAGGGCCTCCCAAATCCAGGTTAACAGAACATGAACACACCTCATGTCTCAGTTGACAGCAGTTTTGCCCAATTATTCACTAAGGCAAAGCTGCCAACCTGAACTGAGACACTTGCTGCTGTTTTCCCCTGAAAGAGCTGTAGAGAGCTGGGGATGAAATCCTGCCACTTCTCAATGGCTTACAAGACAAATTCAGACACCTGTGCTACATTCCTTTCATTTACAACAAGCAGAGGATCTGCAAAGCATCCCTTTCCAATAAACGCCTTTGATCTTCCAGTATGGAGAACAGCAACTGCCTTTTCCTTCTCAGAAAAGAAAAAACACCTTCAGATTAAAGATGTTCTGGAACAAAAAAAAAAAGTGGATGTACAGCAGAAACCACTCCTTAATGAGACAGCACAACAGTTTTGTGCCAGCCTATGCCAAGTCCAGCCAGATCCTTCCTGCCCCCTGCAAGCGCCGTCAGTTTCTCCACCAACATTTACCAAGCACTGACTGACAACATAAACTAAATTCATTAAAACCTAGTAGCTTCTGTCATTCTCATTAATTGCTAATAAACATGACCTACAGAAATTGCCTGTGAAACAGAAAGCTGTTAAATGGGTAAAAGACTACACAAAGGCATTCATGCTCCTATCATTCTTTCCTTCAAAATACATGTGACATTTGCATAGAACATGCACAAAGTCAGCAAATATACTCCCAGCACTTTAACAAGTGGTTTAAAGAGAAAACTACAATTAAAATACACTCTGGGGTAATTGAAGCAAACACCCTGTCACTATGTATCAGTCAACAGTATTTTTAATGGAAAATACTCAACATCAAAATCTGTCTTTGCTGTAAATCACTTTTGCCAGGAACAAATGGAGTTTGTCCTGTCGAAAGAATCTCCTTGAGTGTTTTCCTTGTAGCCCACTTCTTAATTCACCTGGTTAAAGTCTACAGGGGAAAAAAGTCCCCAGCCCCTTTCAGGAGCTCTCCAGCCATGGCTCTGCCAGCAGGCAGGTCTCAGATCTGGCCCCCACAGCTCATCACAGGCTCCCCCAGTCCCTCCCAACAGGCTGAACTGGGCCCCCTCCCAGCTGCTCACTCTCCCAGCACCTCGCCTATTAGCTTAAACTTCCTGCCAAGGACATTTCATCTTTACCTTCACGGGTTTTAAACTATCAGAGGGCAGGATTAGCCTGGATATGAGGAAGAAATGTTTAGCAGTGAGCGTGGTGAGGCCCTGGCACAGGCTGACCAGAGAAGCTGTGGCTGCTGCCCCATCCCTGGAAGTGTCCAAGGCCTGGTTGGACGGGGCTTGGAGCAACCTGGGATGGCAGGAGATGTCCCTGCCCATGGCAGGGGGTGGAAGGAGATGACGTCCCTTCCGATCCAAACCCTTCTATGATTCAATGACCAACTGCGGGCAAGAACCAACTGTTCCATGTGTTACCCAGATTTCCAAAGCAGCAAGGCCACCAGGCCAACAACCCCACAGTGTGTGAGCAGGCACTCACTCTTCTCCCTTAGTGAAACCTTCCCTGGAGTAAAACTCAGGCAACAAACAACTTTGGGTGTCCAAACGAGGATGACCTACACTCAGACACACAACAGCAGCTGTTCCTGCAGAAACATAATTTCATTTCCATTACAACTCCTGGGGATGAAGATCTCCACTAGGCAACACTTCAGGAGCCCCCCAGCCTCAAAAGCATCGTGGCCACAACCCCGTATTTTCAGCTTCTCTGGTGTATCTTCTGCATTTTTAAGGCAAACTATGGTGGCAGCTCCTCTGGGGCAGAGGTGCTAAAGTGTTGGTTTAGAGGTGTTTTTTAATGCCTTTTAGCCTCTTGGGTCTGACCTACCTGCATTCCTGCCTCCAGGTATAGGAATCAAAATTATTTTAATGGAAGTATTTTACAGCCTTACCAGCCACAAACCTCTGGGCAGGGTCCCTGTCTGCCCACACTGTGAGGGGAGCTCACAGCACAGCAGGTGACAAACCACCAGCACATCACTGCTTGTGCGACAAACTGCACTAAGGATTACGGAGCTGGAAACACAAATTTTCACTCCAGAACTGCCAAGGTCAGAAAGTCACAGTGATGCAGAAGGGATTTTTGTCCCCTGCTCTCTGGAAGCCCCTCAGCAGCAGCCTGGCCCTGTGCTGCCAGCAGCTGTGCAGTCTCCTGCCACCAGCAAAGCAGTTCCCATGTTTTCCTAAATTTTCAGATAGCCAACACAGTGAATTGAGCTGGTCACAAAGGATTCACTGCTTATTGGTGCTCAGCTGCCAAGCTCTGGAAAACCTCATTATTTTGCAAAACCTTCTAATGACAAAGCCTTTTTATTTCCTTTTTTATTCCCCTAAAATATAATTTATTCAGGATTTTTTGCTTTGTAGCAGACTTCAACCCCTCCATCACTTATGGACTGCCTATGCCTGACAGAAGATCTCAGTAACTCAGCTCCTGCAGAAGCATCTACAGTCTTCTTAACATGCCAGACAACTGGGAATTGGCAAAGACTGACACAAAAGCAAGCCATTGTCCTTATAAATATTAATCCATCTTCTTAGGCTGCCATAGTTCATATGAACCATTGGGTGCCAGCTGTTCCCAGCAAGACCCATCTCTAATTCAGGCTCACCTGCAGAGCCATTAACACAGCTCCCTCATCCAGATGCCTCCAGGCCACAGCTCCCTGGGGTAGACACTTCCCTTCCACCTCTTTTCACATCTCAGTCACTGTCCTCTCCTGTATTCACCGGAAAGGTCTAAAAATCCAACTCCAATTCTGTCACACACCTCTAGCTTGCAAAAGAGGTTTGAAATTCTGCATCAAACATTGAGTTTCCTAGATATCTGTACACCCTCAATAGCCTTCTTTTAGCTCAAAATAAATAGGTGCTTTCCAACCCTGTCCTAGGATAGTAATTCTGACATGCAGGCTCGCTCTGCACTGGAACACTGAAGCAAAGATCTTTCTTAGCTTTTCCAAAACAGAAAAGCATCAGTCTGTGAAAAGTTTCAGCCAACAAACGATTTTCTACATTCAATACCTCAGAAGAAATGTCTCTGAACAGCAGTCACAGAATACACTGAGATAAAACCCACAGATACCAAATGTTTAAAAACCATTACAGTTATCTCTCCAGATATTAAAAGTGCTGTAACAAATAAGCATATTGAGTACAAACAAAAAAAACTTTACGTAAATTGAAAGAAATGCAGAGTCACATGATTTCTACAATTCAGATTTTAAAGAAAAACCCAAACAAAAATAAAAACCTACCAAATATCCATGCAGAGCCTTGGTTCCTAATACAGTTCCTACCTTCAGCAGGACTTTGACTAAACACCCAAGGCAATGACAGAAACTAGAGAGATGAACCCTCCAGAGCCCCCCGAGTCCCAGGGGCCACACACAGCATGGGAGACCCTCACACCACCTCTGGGAATGAGGTCTCTGACCTCTTCACATGCTGTCATCCCTCACAAAGGGGCAGGACAAGAAGGGATTCACAAGAGTATGTGGTGCCCATACCACCCATGCTTGAGATTTGAGGTATTCACCTGTAAGCTGAGCACCTTCACTCTCACCACCATGGAAAAGCACCTGGTCTTCACTCCACAGAACTTTTAACAAGTGCAAGTCAAACCCCAGTGGCAGCAGCTGGTGTTGGTGGCAGTTTAGGAGGCAGCAATGCCCTGGGCTCCATCCACTCCAGCCATGGGCAGTGTCTCTGTACAGTAGCACGGTGCTGCTGTTGTGTCACAGGCAAGCAGAAGCCACAAAGCCACCTCAACAACTGGTGACCTTTTCAGAAGTTTAAATTCAGCTCTTGGTGCACTAGCACTTTGAGAAGTGAGGGTTTCCTTGGGAGCACGAATAGTTGGTTAGTTGGAAGAAAAAGCAAATTCTCAGAACAAATATTTATAAAAAAATGAAGGATTAAGCTAAAAAAAAGGCATAGCTTTCTTTGTGCTTTTTTACAGAAGTTTCTCTGAAAGTCTTAAGCAAAAGAAACCAGTTCTCAGGCATTCGCTCAAAATCAAAGGAGAGCATCATTATTAAGAATATCCTTTTATGCTTCAATAACTACTCTAAAATCATAGATAAAAATGATCTTTTAGATCAAACTTTAGACTGTGCTGCTTTGAGCAGAGAGCAATCCCATCATGTCAGGATCCAACATTTTATAAACCAACCCTTAGAGGTGGCACAGCTCAACACACCAGCAAGGGGACCAGCACCTTGAAGGAAAGGAGTGGACCAAGGTATCATGTAGATTAACAAGTAACAAATTTTAAGACTGAAGAGCTTGTTTTGTCCCCAGAGAACTGAAGATTTGCAGTAAATCTGCCCATGTTAAGCAGTATTTTAAAACACATGGTCCAGCTGCTCATGCTCAGGTGATTTCCCACAAAAGCCCATCTCTCCAGCGCTGCCGCCACAGCACAAGAGCAGAGCTGGGAAAGCGCAGCATTCCACACCTCCATCGAAGACTCCTGCCCAGAGCAGGGAAAACACAGGCAATGGCTTTTTGCAATATGTGCCCACGGGTGCTGCTAATGACAGTTCCCCTGTGCAACAGCAGCCTGGGCAAGCAGCACTGCCCCTCTGCCCTCTGCCCAGAGCTGCCGCCCCCCTCCTCGTCCCTGCCAGCAACAAACCCAGGCTCACAGAACATCAGAACGGTTTGGGTGGGAAGGGACCTTAAAGCCCATCTCATTCCACACCCCTGCCATGGGCAGGGACACCTTCCACCAGCACAGGTTGCTCCAAGCCCCGTCCAACCTGGCCTTGGACACTTCCAGGAATGGGGCAGCCACAGCTTCTCTGGGCAACCTATGCCAGGGTCTCATCACCCTCACAGGGAAAAAATTCTTCCTAAGAATTTATTCCTAAGCACACAAGGATCAAACCAAACAACCACACTGCAGACCTGGGTACAGATCCGTTGCTTGACATAAGGGGCAGGTCAGGGCAAAGTTCCAGCTCCTTAAGCAGTGACAACAACCCAGCACTTGGGACAGGCAGGTGTGATCCAGCAGGCTCTGGTAGTGCAGGCACTAAAGCCACGTGCATGGGGAATTTGGCACTGTTACACTCTCAGAAAGCAGCAAGCTTGCTGTTTCTGACCCTCTTACTAGGGTAAATAACTAGAGACAAACAAAATTTCTCTGCTAAAGCACCATAGAGTCTCTCATCAAAATATCCCCAAGTGCACTGGATATTGAAAGTTCTTGGAAAAATGCTGAATGCTGCTGCAGAGGGCAGGAGGTCCCTCAGTACGGAAGGAGCCTGTGAGTCTGCCCAGCTAATCCCCGTGGTCTCACACTGGGTAACAGAAGACTATTGCAAAAATATCAGCCAGTAGCCCCAGCTGGGATCCAGCTATCTTCTTCCCTTGCCCTTGTCCCCATTAACTCCTCCCTCTGAGCTCCCAGTAAAGGGAATGCACCAGTCCTGCACACAAAAGCATCAAGAGTCCTCCTGGTTCCTGAAAGGTGTCTGAGCACCACAAAGAGAAGTTTTCCCCCTTTGCAGCCTCCTGTGCAGAGCCCAAGGCCAGAGGCAGCACTGCTGCCCACCTGCCCTGCAATGCCTCGGGTTACGATGCTGCAGTTTCTCCACAACAGCAGAGCTCCCACTTTTTTGCTGAGAAGATGAGAGCTGCATGACCCTATATCAGTGATGCAAGTGTCATCTCAGCTCGTGGCACCAGCACAGCTTGGGTCTGCTCCTGGTGCTGCTGCCCTTGGTGGAATCTGGGAAAGGGGGAAGCTGAGGTATCAGCCTGGCCCTGCTGGCCATGTTTTCTGCTCCATGCAAGGCCATCAGTAAACTCCAGAGACAACAAGAACTTCAAAGTTATTTACAATAACTTCCCATCAGCAGGAACGGAGCATCCATATGCTGCAAAGGAACAGAGGCTGGTTCTTTGCCTCGCCCAAGGCAGGAATACCATCACACCCTGAAACACCTCTGAGAAACAGGCTGCACAGAGGGAGCTGCACGTGCTTATTGAAGATGCCACACTAACAGCTACGCAGGTGTCATGAAATCACCACAGTCTGGCAACAGAAAGAACATCCACAGCTAATGAAATTGTCTCCTTAAAGCCAAGAGTCCAAACTGTTTTTAAAGATGAGCTTGATGTGCTTATGCATGGGGTAGAAAGTGGAGACAAAATATGAAACTTCTGGCAGGATTTCCCCAGCACCCAGCTTGCCAGTTCCCCCTTCAGGGGGGAGTAAGAGCATTGGCTGGGCTCCGGTTGATCCCAGAAGAGTGTGTGTACACATGTAGTGCAGACACAATTCTTTCACTGCATTTCTATCTGTGATTACTTCTCTTTTATTTTCAAAGCGACATGCAAGAGTCTTTGTATTTCTTTGAGCTGTAATACAGAGCAGAGCACATCAAAGTCATAGTCATCTAATACAACTGCCATACTTGGGACTGAGGAAACCTTTCTTTCACCATATACAGGTTACCATCGAATCATAGAATCAAGATTGGAAGAGACCTTTAAGATCATCAAGTCCCACCATCAATCCAGCACCGCTACTGTAACCCCTAAACCACTACACCACATCATGCAGTGCCACATCCAGACATCTCTTGAACACCTCCAGGGATGTGACTCCACCACTTCCCTGGGCAACTATTCCAATGCCTGGCCACCCTAACAGTGAAAACATTCATTCTGATATCTAATCTGAATCTCCCCTGTCTCAGCTTGAGGCCATTCTCTCTGGTCCTCTCACTGCAGACATGGAAGAAGAGACTGGCCCCCACCTCATCACAACCTCTTTTCAGGAAAAGCCTCCTCTTCTCAAGATTAAACAAACCCAGCTCCCTCAGCCCTTCCTCATAAGACGTGTCTTCTAAACCTTTCATAAGCCTTGTTGCCTTTTGCTGGAATGTTCCAGTATTTCCATGTCCTTTTTAAAGTGAGGGGCCTTGTTTATCTGAAGCACTGAGCCAATGTACTTCACGGGAAGTTTTGAAAATCCCTTCTGGGGAGCGATGGGATCTGAAGTTTTGTTCACAATTACCATTTCTGTGACATCCAAAGCACCAGGAATAGCCTCTGCATCACAAGCTGGAATTTTATGCTTTAACTATAGGTAGAAACTTGGAAGAAAAAGAAATATTGCTGTGAGGCTGCTGCAAATGCAGAGAATGCTGGAATCCACATGATATGGGGACAGTTGGGTTAGCCATGCTGGGAATCATTCTGGGTGCAACCCCGACTGAGCAGTCACTTGCTTTCCTGGCACATGGGCCAGTGTTCCTCCTGGGCAGTAAAGCAGCAGCAACTCCTGCCAGCTTGGATGAAGATGTCTCAATTGTCCCCTTTACCAGCTCAACTGCCATGGAGTAACCAGCGTTGGATGCTAAACCCACAACTCCTGAACTCAATTCCAGAAGGGACAGCAAGATGTATTATTACACCCTCAGTCTGTGCATCAACCTGTTGAAGAATGTCCTCACAGAGGTTTAGGTCTCAAAGACTCAGGACATGCCAGCACAGGATTATTCTGAGAACATGAACACTGGGCAGTCTGAGCTGTGCTGCCACAGTATCACTCAGATTTGAGAGGGAACCCAACACAAACCTTCCCAGAAAGCTCCTGTTTACTAAATAGAAATCACACTGTGGACAAGCAGGTCCTGGACTGTGTCCCATGTGCTGGGAGAGCAGCACAGTGCCCTGGCACAGGGCAGGGTGCAGCTCAGACCTTTGGCAGCTCAGTGATGAAGCAGGTTCCCTGCTGCCAGTTCAGTTCCAGGCTCCTGTTCAAGTCAGCTCTGACTAAGGCCTGTCTATATTAAAGCAAATGACCAGCACAGAAGTGTTCCAGGGCTTTGCTGAAATAAACCCTGCATTCACACATTCTTCATCTACCCTATTTCTGGAGGGCAGGAAAAAAACAGACGTACTGACAAATCAGACTTGGAGTTTCTTCAAGTCACAGAAGATCCCAAATCATGTCCCTGATGGGGAAGCCAGGCAAGCCCACCCACACAACCACACAGACGTGAGACCAACTCTCAGCACTCCTGTCTCAACTTTTGCCACTTGGTGAGAACAGCCTTCTCCCGTTTGCTCAGCTGCAATCCTCATCAGCAGGATCAGCAGAGATAAACCTGTGGGAACAAGTCAGAGAGTAAATTCTTGCTGCCAGCCCAGAGGATATCTAGCACTGATAACAGTGGCAATGCTTCTGAGGAAGAGTATCTGGCCACCACTCTGGCAAAATAAGCTAAGGGGATAAGCTCCAGGATATTACTCCAACTCTCCTCAAAAAGAAAAAAAATTCATCAGAAATACATTTTAAAACAGATTTTAGATTTCCAGGAGAATGCTGGCAGGCTTGTTCAGATATTCCACAACACGTGGCCCCAGAACAGAAAGAGCTCAGCTGCCAAGGTGCTGCCTAAAGCAGCACATCTCCAAGCCTTTACATCCAACCCTTTCTTCTTCCAAGAGAAGTCCCAGCTCATTCACAATTCTTTCGTGTAAACTTGCATGCAAACTTACACCACAGTGTCACACTTTCTAGTGACAACAGCTGGGCTATATTAGATCTGAGAGCAGAGGTGACCTCTACTTTTCCCCAAATCACAAAGGAAATCATCTTTAAAACACTTCAGTTTCCACGTGCTGACTGATCTCACTAACCCAAGACAAAAAGGACTTTGGAGAATGGACCAAATCTCCCCAACTCTGAGCCGCAAGTCTTGGCCAGCATTATACAGAGCCGTCCTGACCATCCTCCCCCTTCCTCCCCTCTGCCTGTCCAGGTTTCTGAGTGGGACAAGAGGAAAAAAGAGAACATCAAAGGTAAGATGAAGTTTCCAGTGTTTGACACAAGCCCAAGTCCTGAATTGATACCATTCAGGAGGGGAACTAGTCTTGCAGGAAAATTCAGACATGGTCCCATCGCTCCCTAGAAGGGATTTCCAAATGCAATGCTTTTATCTTGGTCCACAACCCCTCCCAGGTCAAACAACACAGCCATATGTTTTTAAGGGAAACTGTTTTATCTCTGTCCACAAACTTCTTCAAAGCACAAACACTTTGCTCCCTGGTACGAAAGGAAAGCGATGGCTAATTCAGTTCAGAGAATCAGGTCCAAAGCAAACCATACAACCCTTTTGGTCCACAGAAAAAAATAAGCCGAGACAAAAACAGATAAACTCCCATTCAGCTCAGCTGTCTGCTCCCAACAGCTGTCCTCCTTACGCCACAGGGCATCTCCTGAAGCACCTCAGAAAGATCAGATAAATTATTCAAAACACAGACTAATCCTGGCGCTTGGACTCTTTGTTTGCTCCAGGACCAGCAGAGCTGTCTGCTTCCTGGAGGGCTGGCCCCACCTCCGGTAAAGGGCAAACACAGAGGCTTCCATTTGCACAAGAGGAAATCAATTTAGCAGCTAATAAATACACAATTTGTGCAGTATAGATACTCACTTTTCCCTTGATGCTCATGCAGAAGTTAACGGGCCGTACCCTGCTAAGCACAGTCACAGCACTCTCCACGTGCACAGCAGCTCTGGCCACCCGAGAGGAGAGCCAGCTCTGGCCACCCGAGAGGAGAGCCGGGAGAGGGACAGGTAAGCAGATGCTTGGCAATACCATGTATTCACTCTTCACTAGCAGCAATTAGCAGAGATCCAGCCACGGAGGGCTACAGCCTGAGGAGTCAAGGTCACACATTTTGGAAGATGCTCTGCAGCCATCACATGATGCTCCTGACGCAAATCCAGGCCAACAGTATCTCACAGACTCCATGCAGGATCTGTGCTGGCTTGGAGCAGGCACTCAGCAGGGCTGCAGAGCTCCAGTGGGACTGTGTTTGCCGAGTCGGATCTCTGAAATACTCACAGACCGTGCACAGGAACTTAAACAAACCTATGGCATCTGATAAAAATCACTGTTGCACCTTTCCTCCTAACCATCATAGACATGTTGCACCACAGGACTAATTTTGAAGAAACGGCCACCTAAGCAGACCAAAAATCACACATCATGGGGATCTTCAAGATCTAAAGCTTCCTCTGAAACAAAAGAAATCCCAGTAAGATTGCAGATGCCCATAAGAACCAGATGAACCTAACCTAAAGTGGAGTGGAAAGTTTAGAACCAAAGTCAGCGCCACGGCCTGTTCAGAACAATGACTCCTGAATGCTCAGGCTGACACAAAGTTTTACTGCTGTGGCTGAGGCAGCTCAACTGCTGAGGCAGAGCAAGTTTTCAATTCTCCCTGCCTCCCTTATCATCATTTCCAAATGTATTTGGCTGCCAAAGTTTATCAGTCTTCTTTCAAATCCTTTGGCTTAAAACACTTCCCTGCTGTCCTCTGGGTGCTCTGGGTTTACCCCATTAAATCACAGGAAGTTCAAGTCTCTCCCACTGCAAATCTCCCTGCAGTCTATCCTTCCCTTCAACTTCAGGGTCTCGGGAAAAAGACCAATTCACTAAGGTACAGTTCCCAAGAGTTGTAAAACCACTGAGATAAAAAGCAAGAAGGAAGCTAATGAGCCCCAGTAGGTGCTCTTCTACCTGTAAAGGTCAATGTACGCTAGAGAGCTGCTTCTTGCACTCACAGCTTCTAAGCCCAATGCAACTGGGGAAATCTGCTTCATCCCTGACAGGCAAAAACACACACAAAAAAAAACCCAAAACCAAACAAAGAACCAGAAGCCAGATGAATTACTCAAGCCCACCCCCACACAAAAGATTGAAAAACAGCATCTGGGGAGGCCACACAAATGATTTTGGCAGTAGCACAGCAGCTCCTCAGTGAGTCAGAAGCATCAGGCTGTCCCGGGCAGTGCACACCTTTGCCCTGCCAGCAACGCCAGCTATGAGGGCTGGCTGACACAGCTCAGCACCCAAGGGAGCCTGCAAGGGGACCAACTGACAGGCTTAGCTCAGCTTAGCAGGCACAGGATTTAGGAGGAGCATACACCCCTATGCCATACCGGCACGGTTTGACAAGTGATGTTCTCCACCTGCCCCCAGGAAGGTGGGTTTCCTCCCTCCTGCCACCCCCAGCAGCATCTGGGGGTTCTTCCCCCTGCCTGCTCTGCAGCTCAGGGAGCTTGTGCCCCTGTGAGGGGAAGGCAGGTCCTGAGCTGGGACTGGGGACAAACACAGCCTCAAGGAGGGAGATGCCTTCAAGGTGAACAGAGGGGCTTGCCATGTTTGCAAAAGGTACATCTGTACCAGCACTTACAGTCAGTTCAAATCTGGTAGCACAGAACCACCCCTTCGAGAGCTGCCACACCACACATGGTGTCACCTGCAGTGGCAGTTTTCCAAGCATTTTGTACACAGTTTGTGTAAGTCCACCCAGCAAACCTCAGCAAGAGACCTGTAACAAAGATAACTTGTCCAACAACTCAGCAGTAGTACAAGGAGGTGGGGTGGGAGTAGAAAACAGGGTGCAGGCACAGCAAAAATTACTTTGTCTTGTTCAGACAATCAGAAGAACCACAAGTGAAAACTAGAGAGTAGGGCTCCAATGCTGCATGAATCCTTCCTGCCATCCCAGGAGAATGAGATGAAACCCACTCTCCCTGCAATTTCATGCTTTATGGACAATGACTTAACCCCTTGGCACCTTCAGGATAACTTAGAGCGCTTCTCATTGATTCTGATAATCAAATATTTCAACATTTTAAAAGCCCATGAACACCCAAGTGAGGGGTGAGCCTCACACTCATGTTCAGACACCCTCCAAACACAAGAGCTGGTGTCACCAAAAGGGTGTGTGCAGATGGAGGCATAACAAACAAGCAATAGCTGTTCCACTCTTAGCCCAGCACAGGTACAGTATCCAAGTTATCTACGAGCTGAGCTGAAGAAACACAGGTGAAGTGTCTCTCACCAAGGATTTACCATGACTTAATAGTACACATTAACTAATCCACCTGTAGCAACACATCCTTTTGAAAGGAGGACCTTTTTCCCTGCTCAACAGGCACTGCACTACCATTTAACCATGGCTCACACATCCCTTCTGCAATCAAACAAGTCCACAACATGAAAAGAAACCTGAGTACCCAGAAGACAGACAAAAGCCCTTTGCAGGGAATGCCAGCAGCCAGGAATAACACCGTGCAAGCTTCACATTACTGAGGGCATTGGCCAAGGGAGCAGCAGAGGAAGAGCACAGGGAGAACCAAAAAACAGAAGCCGACCAAACCTATATAAAAACAGCTTAAAAATTATTAACTATTGGACCAACTGACCTAAAGACACAGATTCTTTTGAACCGGTGTCATTAAAGGGACTCAATTTCTCATTCCAGAAGAGATGTTACAGCCCAACAACCATAAATGACCAGGATCAACAGAGGAATCCCCAAAACATTTTTTCATCTCTCCAAAGACAGCAGACAGACTGTACAATAATAATAATAATCCATCCTGACCAGAATATCCATGAAAAAGCCCATACCCCAAGGTGACCCCTCCTGAACAACAATGAAAAGGTTCAGCCCCAAAATCAGGCAGGTTCTCCTCTGCCTGCTGCTGCAGCACAGCAATCCCCACCTCCTTGAGTGGATGCTGCTGTCTCAACAGGTGCAACAAGGCAAGGCAAGGGCAACACTCACATCCACATCTAAGGAGGTATTTGAATACAATGCAGCCCATTTTAAATAAGGTACACGAGAGCTGGGAACATCAGTCACCAGCACCCTCCCAAAGCTGGTCCAGATCAGTGCACTCCAGTCTTTGTGAGAGAATGCCAGCAGCATCACATCCATTCAGAGATTTTAATTTCTTTAAACATTACTTCAGTGAAGCCTGGATGGACGTTTCCCGCAGGTTCCTACCCCGTGAGGCAGAGCATTACACAAGCACCCCTCTTACCCTCATGCAGTTTTCCTTGCCAGTCTCCACAGGCTAAAGCAGCTCCTCCTCCACTGAAAAGCACACCTCCCCTTTTAGTTTCACAAGCCTAAATCCAACAGAAGACACCTGACTTCAAAACAGTGATCACAAAGGTCCCAGCTGTACGACACTAACAAGGTGTTTATGTGTGTTTGATACATGCAGAGCTTGATGTGGTTACACGAGATTCCTGTAAGCAATGCTTCATTGCATACACACTAATTTAATTTGGGGGACTCCTCAACAACATCAATTTGAGAAAGTACACATCTTGATGCTTTTTTGCTTCCTCTCAAAACTCATCTTTCTCTTGCAGGATGACCTTCATTTTGATGGGCAAGGGTGTGACTTCCACACCTCCTGCCTTCCTCAAATCAGCATAAAATAACTGAAAAGGCCTCTCAGGTCTGAGAAGACTAACTAGCACTTTTGGGCTCCCCTTTAGCACGAAAACAGACAGATCAAGAGTATCAGTTAAACCAAAATGGAAAGCCAAAATGCCAAACATATGCTCTCATGCCAATACAGTCCTGCACGTGCAGGTGTACGCCAAGACTCAAACATAAAGCAGATGTAGCCCCAGGATCCATACAGGAATAAACTGGGGGCAAAAATGAACTGAAATACACTGGTTTGCTCACCACACAGCTATCTTTACCTTCCATAACAAATGCAAACATGTCCAAGTAGACACACACCCAACAATCTGCCATTGTCAGCCTGCACCAATGCTGTCTGCTAACACGTAGGGGTTTGATAATTCCACTGAGGGCAAAAGAAGTGCAGGCACCCTCTGACTGTATTCAATCAGTTCCCATCTGCTGAAGACACAACTCACTTGGCATACATTAGCATAAGAATGGGTAATTAATACACAGGGACAGATAATGCTTATTTTACTACCTACTGAAGACAGGGGTTAATTCTTCTCTCCAGTCTCTTCTTATCTTGTTCTTTTCCATCTTCCTTGTTTTCATATCTACATCATACATTTCATTTTACCTGGCCATCCATATACTACTTCATACCTAACCTGCTGCTCCTTCACAACTCCTGCACCTTCCCACTGACTTCTTGCTCCCCAAATTCCCCTCTGAGGTTCCCTAAGCAAACTGCCCTGTTTACATTGCTGACTCCTCTCACTTTCTCTACCCACCGTGCCCCTCTGCTCAGAGAGGCAAGTCCCTCTGCCAACCTTTTGACAGTGCCCACTCTGTATCCCAGCAGATCGAGTATCTCACTCCTCTCCTCCTGCCAGACCTGGGCCCACCTTCTGCACCGGGGAGGGGAGCTGCTCCAGCCACTCAATGCACTCACCAAGGCAGCCCCCCAGCAGAGGGGGACACAGGAATCATGGCATCTCTTACTGAATTCCCGTACCAAGGATCGCTCCAGTCACAATGATGCCCACAAATGGTTTCAAGAAATATTCTGCTTCCCCCAGCGCTGCTGCAGGAGCCATAACCACCCCACTGGCACAGTTACACACCCACACCAAACCCTCCTGACTGGGGGACTGACAAAGTCCATCGCAGTGCTCACCGGTTCCACCACCCACCAAACACAAACAAATTCCAAGCCTTAAAAAGCCTCCCAGCAGCTCTTTTCCATCAGGAAGAGAAAGGTACAGGGCGGAGCTTCCTCATAAACAGGCAGAAATTGATCACCCAACTCCAGTTAAGTCACTGATGTCCTGAATGGCACCCAAGGGTGAGACGGGGAATCCAGTTCATCTCCTCATGCACTCAGATACCTCTTGGCAACCTCCTTGCCCAGGCTCCTTGCCTCATATCCACAGAGGACCCTCTCACCAGAGAAAGACCTACTCTGATTTTTGCTAAAAATAGAAAGGTTATGGCTGGAGTCAGGTACAGAGGGCAAAGACATCAAGGAGGGAACAGGCAGGACCACAGACACATGTGAAGGGAACTGAGAATGCCAAATCCCAGCTGAACGGGTCAGGAATTCCCACCCAACACAACTGAGCCGTCATGTACACTCTGAGAAGTACATATACAGTAGTTCTGCTGGGCTTTTGAGAAACAGCAGAGATACCATGCAGCAAGGATCTGGAGAAGTCCCAGTTGCCTCCAGTCTTCCCCAATGCAGGAGTTGAGTCCATAACAGCTCCTGTTTGGCACTGGAGTTAGGACAAGTGACTCCACAGGTTGTAATTAGAATGAAAATCCTCCCTATGCCTTGAAATTAATTACATTTTTAAATTTCATATCATCATTCTTCACATGATCATTTTCTTTATAATGGGAGCAGTAAAGACTATTACTAATTTTGGCAATGAGAGAAACACTAAATTGCTCCAATTACAGTTTGAGTGTTGTTTTTTTCTTAAATCACTCTCAAAGCATTGTATCCTACTTCCCACAGAATCTGTTTTCTCCCCAGAACATCCAGGACATCAAATATTCGGAACTGTTCCCAAACTTTAACATTACACAAGTAAGAAGGACAACAACTCTTTGCACCAGCAGCCACCAGCACACAGACAGACTCCAGTGTGCACGCAATAAACATTTTAAAAATTATGGATTAGAATCTATTTTAACACTTAGAATTCCAGCTCTCCTCTGTCTCTCAGTGCACCTTGAACTGCACTGGCTGGCAAACCCTTCAGGAAGAAACGAAGCTCCAGGTCCTTTGGCACGGGCAGTTAATGCAGCCAAGAGAAGACATGAGCATGAAGCTGGGGCACACGGAACACTAAGGGCACGAAGATCTGAAGCAACCTCGTCCTTGATCATGAGGCCTGTGGACCATGGCTGCACTGTGAGCCCAGGACGAGGATAACACAGTGTCCCCTCATCTCCACATGGTCACCTCCATATGGAGGACTTTAGCCTGTGTGCATCAAAAATACTGCAGGATATCAGATTAAAAACAAAACAAGGTGGCCTGTAGAGACCTTTTGGCTCCACTGCCATAGCCCCAGACATCAGTGCCTCATGGGGGGGCACCGCCCACAGCCTCTGCGGGGACCCACCACCCTCCAACTACGCCCCAGCCTCTGCACACCCTGACAGCAGATCCCCCTTAGGAAACTGCCAGCCCTCACAGCAAAACAGAACCCCCTGGGAGGGTCTCTCACCTTAGTTCAGCTTGCCCAAGCACTGTCCTGTGGGCAGGCTCTCCAAATGCAACAGATCGCTGTCCAGAGGAGCACTGCCGCAGCTCCTTGGCGGGAGAGTTGTCCCACCCTCTCCCTCTCCCAGTGTCTTTCGTAGCACCAGTTGCACGAGCCAGGTCGGAGTGTTTCTGGATGAAAATTAACTGAGCAAACCCTTTTTTTTTTAATATAATTACTTGTTTCCAGTTTAATGACTTCCCTGCTCCACCTCGCCATGCTGTTTAAGCCAATTAAATTGACACTGACGCAGTCCTACCTACTCTTCTCCCCACCCAGCAATGCATTCCTGCACCTCCCCTGCTCCCGTGCCTGCCCAGCCCCACGACCAGCACACACCGGGCATCTCAACTGCAGAACACTCAGAACTTTGGGGGGCTTTGCTTTATTCAGGTCAGCTTGCCTTGGCATCAGCAAGGACATGTGCCATGGGCAAGGCCACAGAGCACCTCAGAGGGCAGCCACACCTGCCCCAGCAGCCTGCAGAGCACCTGCAGGATGTCCAGCGCCTTCCCATCCCACCCACAGCCCACAATGGCATGGCAGCAGAGGGATCTCTGTCCTTCTGGGACAGAGTTTCTTGCTTGTTCCAAGAACCATCACCAGGACAGCGACCTGCTGCTCCAGAGCACTCCCAGGATCCTACACTCCAGTCCGCCCAGGCACCTAAACACTCATCTGTTGTCTTAGGATAAACCACCCCAACACTGGCCTTCACTTGGGTACCACCACACTGGCCCATTGTCCCGAGTCAATATTTGAACAGCCACTTAGACCAGATACAACAGAACCAACTGCCCTTCCTCCACCTAGAGAGAGGGTGCAGATAATACACCATCACAAGCTCAAAGGGCATCACAGACTCTGAGATCACAGTGCAAATCCGACCAGAGCCCTGGAGACACAGGGGATTCAGAGGAACAACTCATAGAAGAAAAATGGGTCAAGTGGAAATACAAGGGGCAACAAGGAGGGTTGTAACTACCCTGCAACAAGGCGAGTTCTTGTTTAGTCACAACAGCTTTGGACAAGTTTTTAACATGTGCATTTAATTCACAAGGTCTGGGATTCTGTTTTTTGAAAGGTGTACCCAATCCTTCGCCCAGAAAAAGCTACAAACCGCCAAAATTCACCTTTTTATTCCACATATACTAAACTCTTCAGTTTAATCATCAGTTTTCTGCCCAAACAAGTCCCCATCAGTTTCAGGCACAGTCTGTCCTAGGGAGAACGGAACACAGACTATAGCAAACAACCGTGACAATTATTATTTGCTGACAGTACCTGCACCTCTGTCGCAAAGAGAGCAACCTTTCCTTCTTCCTGTTCCTAAAACAGGTCAAACAGCTTTTTAGTATTACCATTACTGAATTTAATTTGAAAAAAACCAAACCAGCACTGTGCCACTTCAGCCTAACAAGGACTAAAATGTTGCTCAAGCAGAAAGTATTTTCCAGTGATCTAACTTAAAAGGAGAAACTCAAAAGGTGCTTGCCGAGGCCTTTGTAAAAAAAAAATATCCACCGTTTTTGCAAGGCTGCTCAACCATCAACAAGTGCCGGTGGGAACCAACATGACCCTGCTGCAGCACTGTAAATTTCCATCCGAACGGAACAAAACTGAACTGCAAGTTCATGCTGGTTTGATTTTACTTAAACCTCTGTCTTGAGGAGAGCACACTCCGGAGGCGATGGCCGGGCAGAGCCGTCCCGCCGCAGCCCCGGCCCGGCCGCCCCGCGAGGCTCGGCGGGCACAGCCCCGGGACGCTGCAGCTGCTGCCGCGGGGCCCCCGGAGCGGCCGCAGGACCGAGCCCGGCCGGGAGAGGCCGGAGCCGCGTCCCGCCCGGCCTTTGTGCCGCGGCGGGGCCGAGCTCGGGGCAGGCCTCGGCGGGCAGGGCCAGGGCCGCGCTTCCTCCCGCCGTGCGCGCCGGGCGCGGCCGGGCCAGAGCGGGGCCGGGCCGGAGCAGGGCCGCCGGAGCAGGGCCGCCGGGGCCGGAGCGGGGCCGGGCCGGGGCTCCCCGCGGGCAGCGCCGCCCCAGAGCCGCGGCCCGGCGCGGGGGACGCGGGCGGCAGCGCCAGGGGCTCTCCGCGGCCCGGGCAGGGCGAGCCCCGCGGCGTGCCCGGCCCGGCCCAGCGCTGCCCGGGCCGGCGGTGCTTACCCTGCATGCTGCTGCTGCTGCTGCCGCCGCTGCCGCCGCTGCCGGCGGCGCCCGGCCCGGGCCCGCTCCCGCTCCCGCCGGAGCCGCCGCTGGGGCTGGGAGTCGCCATTGTGCGCGGAGCGGGAGCGGCGGCGGCGGCGCTGCGCAGGGCCCTCCCCGGCAGGGCAGGACACACGGCCCGCCGCCCGTCCGCCCCCGGCTGGGGCCGCCAAACCCCTCCCCGCCGGGCCCCGCGCCTGCGGCACCGCTGCGGCGGGGCGGGGGCACCCCCGGGCCCGCTCGGCCGGCCCCGCTCCGCTCCCGCTGCCCCGGCCCGGGGGCACCGCCCGCAGCCGCTGCGGGGACCCCGCACGGCCGGGCCCGCAGCCCCCGGGCCAGGCGAGCCCGGCCAACTGCGCTCCTGTCCCCCGGGCCCGGAGAGGCCCCTGGGGGGGAGGAGGGGGGGCGGCGGTCGGCCCGAGCCGCTTTATGGTATTTCTCATCTTCTCCCTAGGGTTGGGAATTCTCCCACTTGCAAACTTCTCCTGACTCCCCTGAGACCACAAGGCACGACTCCCTCCTGTGCTTTCCATGACACTCCGGGCATTATCCCCCTTCCTGCCACCATCAGCCTCCCTCTTCTTTTCTCTCCGCCTTTGGCCACTGTTGTTCATTCCACCACATGGTTTCCGACCTGTCCTCTTAACTCCAGCAAACCTACAGTCCTAGTCGTGGGGACAGCACATGCTGGGAATTAGAGCAGTGGAATGGTTTCCCCAGAGCCATGAGTTCTCTCCAGCATTCTGCATGACATGGGCGAGTCCCTTCACCTACAGGAGTCCCTGTGTCTTCATAACAAAAATGATGCTGACCCCCTTATGAATGGAGATGTGCTAAAGGAAGAGCTGGGTGTCCAAGTGTTGGACAGAAGCATGAGGACTTTTTCCCTGCTCGTCCACTGCCCAGGCCACCATGGAGATGATAACACACATTGGAAGTGCCTCCAGGAGCTGCCAACCATCACCCTTTGTGCAAGTGCAATGGAGAAAGAGCTGCCCCCTCCCCCCGGCCTTCATTTTTCCATCTTCCTCCCCCAGCGCAGCTCATATTGACTTATCTCACCAAGATTTTTCTTTCCTCATATTCTTTGAACTTGGGAAAACATCTTCTCCTATGCTAGAATCTTCTGGTCTCCCTGCTCAGCTGTGTGTGGGGTCAGGGAGACAGGCTGGAGTAGTCTCTGGGGCACAGGAAGAGCTCGGCCTTCTGCCCAAACCCATCTCACTTTCTGCTAAGCTCACCTTTGTCAGGAAGCAGAGGAGGTCAGAGCTGATCCTGACCATCTCCCAGTTTCTGCTCCCAACTCCCTCCCTCCCTGTCAGGGATGCAGCTTTGCTTTGGGGAACACCATCACCCTGCTCACAGAGGCCAAGATCCTAGTCACCTCTTTGCTGGCTTTGAACTTAGGCTGTTGCCCTACACTGTTCCACCCCAGCCACTGTCCTCTCAGGGGACATTACTGACTCTTCCAAAGCTGCTTCCAGTCTGTCCCCTCCACTGATTTGGTTGGAGAGGAATGGGATGCACTTGTATCCAGAGCTTCCCACAGGAAAAGCCCTTCCCAAGTGTGGTCTTGTGTGGGCACCACAGGTGGTAACCATCAGCACCAGGACCTGGCAGAACCTGTAACAAAGACCACAAACCCCACAGCACACATGGCCAGGTGAAGAGATGCCTTTATCCCCTCCTCCCATATTCCCATATGGGACACCTCACTGCCTGGCACAAAGCAGGATCCCAACCCTATACCTTCATCTACACAGCACTGGGAAGCACCAAGGGTGGCTGCTCTGCAAAGGAAGGGGCACAGGAGTGGAGCATAATTTGGTGGATGGGCAATGGCCTCCACAGCCAGAGGGAAGACTTAAGCCAGGGGAGAAGGGGAGTCCCATGGCAGCAGTGACCAGGCTCAGTCTGGACTCCAAACAAGTCTACTGCAGTGTGGCAGGGCTGAAGTTAAGTCCTCAGGTCAGGGTCTGGCTCACAGCCCCAGGATAGGGCAATACAGAGCAGCAACACAACTGTAACACAGCCTAGGTGGGAACCAAACTAAAAGCTTTGGCTAAAAACAGCTCCCAGGGAAAAGAGTGGAGAGTGGTTTCTATATATGCATACACACCACCACCACCAAGCTTCATCTATTTTTTTTTTTTTCAAAGTGCTCCAAAACCACCTGACGTTGATTAATCTGCTTGTTCTTGCCAGCAACCTGGCCTTAAATGCTGAGATTGAAACCTCTGGGAAAGGGAGGTGCAGTCCAGGTGCTGACACAAAAGACATCTCCACACCCCCCCCAGTTTGCACATCTTTCCTTTCTCTTCCCTATGTTTCTTAAGCCTTCTCTTCTGTGTTAACCCTGAGGGCATGTCCAGGGTTGGCACCTTGCGGGCTGTGACACAGAAACCCGGTGCCTGCTGGCAAACACTGGCACAAGCTGACAGCTGGCTTCCACATCTTCTTTGTGCCACCTGCATGTGGATTGCTTACAAAATCCTACCTTCCCCCCACTGTAATACCTGGAGGATCTGGGAGGATCAGCCATGCCTGTTCTGACATGTTTGTGAAACCTTTCCTTAAAGACTTCCAGTGGTGGAGATTGTGCCATTCCCCAACAGTCTGTCTGGCACACTTCTGTCGTAACATTATCTGCAAGACTAACTTCAGGGGTTTGTGTTTGATCTGAATCCCGTATATCCTTCCCTGTTTACTATGGCCATGGCCTTCTTCAAAGTCACCCCTTAGGCATTTGATGATGTGCAATGAACTGCAGTGTTTCCCCTTCACCTCATTGCCTCTGCTTTCTCTCCTACACACTATATCTACTCATTTCTTTCAGCCTTTCTTTGGGTTTTCTCTGCCTCCCAGCATCCTCACTGACCTCCTTTGATGTTTTTTCCTGTCCATCTGCATTTATTGAAGTACAGCACCCCTAGCTAGGCATATTACTCCAGCTTGCATTGGAGGCTACAGCTCACATGCTCCAGGTGGTCTTTGCCTTTTTTTCCATTGCTGGAGTTCAGTTTGCCCTCTCTTACACCTTGGACTCTTTTTTTGTTTGTTTGTTTGTTTAGAAAACAGCATCCACCCAGTTTCCTCACTTGAACTAGCCTGTTTCTCCATCCAGTGCTGAATCCTGTTGTCTTTGCTGTCCTTCACAGCCTGGAGTAATTAGCAGGTTTAATATGGCCCTCATGGGTGTTAATCATTCAGGCTGTTAACTGAAATAACTAAAAAGAATGGACCCCTGCAAAAATCCCTTCACTATGTCCTTCCATTTTGACAAACACTGATAATTAGCATTTGAGGTACAATGATCTCACCAGTTTTGCACTCACTGTGCCCTTTTATCTTCTTAAGAAGGGATCAGAACAGCCAGTGTTAAAACCTTTCCTAAAGTCAACATATGTGACATCTATTGCTTTTCACTTTATGCCTAAAAACGTTTGCCACACCAGAACATGAGAGTGGCTTGTCAGCATTTGTTCCTGATGAGTTCAGGACAGCTGTTGTTCATCCCCTTGTCATACCCTAGGTGCATACAAGTGCCTTGTGTAACAGATTGTTCCAGAATTTCCTGGGAATTGAGAAGGACTTTAAATTAGGACTAAAGAAAGAAGCTGGGAAAGCATAACTAATCATAAACCATCAGTTTGGGTGGAATCTATAAAACTAATGGTAGCAGGAAGGTTGTTAATGTGGGATTTTAATAAGGACAAGAGGAAGGTCAATCTATTGAACACTTCAGATGTGTCCCCTGAAGACGCCAATCAGGGAACATGGGGCTGCTCCCTTTCCTGCTCCTGGCACCTGACCCATCAGTTAGGGCAACTAAACCCAGAGCTCTTTTGACACTATCAGCTATGACTGTGTATTTATTTCCAGATGTCCCTATTGGAATTGCAGTCCGGGTTTTGGGGTCAGGAACACTCCAAAGCTCCCAAACACTTCACCTGTTCACCCAGAGTCTTTTCAGCACTTTTGATCCAGTCTAAATCAATCTATCATTTATGGCACAAGGATGAGGGCCCTTATGGAGTGGGTCACTAGGATGGATGACCATGGCAGTGTTTCGGTCACATCTGTGGTACAGGCTCTTGGGAAACAGCCTGGGTCTGGATATCACAGCTTGGCTGCTGGGTCCATCCCTGCAGCCTCTGTTCTTAACAGGTGGAGTTGCCAAACTGAAGGTAAGCTTGGACTACTATGGGATAAGTGGCAGATCCAGAGAGGCATAAGGAGGGAAATGTTTTGTGTAATATTGAGGAACAAGTAGCTCCAGTTCTACTCAGGGGTACTAAAGGTTCTTGGCCTCCCTCTCATGGGAGAAGGCGGTATTGCTGGGGTCACTGCCGGCAGCCGCTGTCCCTGGAGGGAAGTGGTTTTACGAAGTGCTCGGGATACTTGGTAAAGCTTTAAAGTGAACAGCCTCGACCTCTTCTTTGCAGTAAGCACACCAAACACTGAAAGACCTTTTTATTTCTATGGCAAGCCACAGCTCGATTGCTTTTGAATTAGAGCAGCAAAGAGCAAGGCAGATGCAGACGCCACAACTAGTAAAGAAGCCCTCCTTCCCACCCTACCCTCAGGAGCGACAGGGGGGCCTTTTGCCCTTTCTTGCTCTTGTGTCACTGAACTTTGCTTACTCACAGGGTTGCCAAACCCTCCACACCATCCCTCCCAAGTGCCCACGGAAGCTGCTTTCTGCCAGCCCAGCCACGTCTTCCCCTCGGCAGAGCCCTGTCCCGCCCCACACGGAGCCAGGGATCCATCTGCCTGGCTGTTCCTCTGCTTCCCTCCCAGTCCCAGTGAGGCAAGGAGCAGTCCAGCTGTGACAGAAACCAGGTGTGCTGTGCAGCTTCACACAATAGCTTGTCAGGAGTCAAAGAGTTTATCACAGATTAGTTTTCTTTTTGAAGATCAGTTGGTGTGGTTGAAAAAAAATTTTGTTTCCCACACAAAGAAGAGCCATTGTGCCGAAAAGCTTGTCTGCTTTTATTTTCCTCTCATATAAATTACCCTAGTGAAAGACATTCTGTCTCTTACATTCTTCTTACTCTTTTTAACACTGCTGTTGCTTTTTAACCCTTAACATTTCCATTTTCTAGCCCAAAATAACCTCTCCTCCCTTAGAAAATAATACAATTTCCTGGACCTGAAAACAAGACATGAAGGTGATTCATTACTAGAGCTCTGCTCCTTCTGAGGTGAGAGGAAGGGACTGGAGACAGGGCTTGCATCAGAGAGACAAACATTGCTGAGTGCTCTCCAGTGAGGTCCTCCTTAAAAAACCCAAACCAGGGGAATGGTGTATGTAGTTCATGGTGCCTCAGTTGGTGAGTGCAGCCCCACAGGGACCTACTGGGAAATTGCAGGAATATTTGGACTGTTGCTGTTGCTAATCCAAGTTTCAAGCTGAGTTTGGAAAGAGAACAATGTGGAGTGTAGTTCTCCAGCTTTCCTTTAATCGTTTGTAGTCCCTTCCTGGAGTGCTTGTGAACAGGAGGAAAGCTGTACTCCTAAGGGTGACTGTACAATCCCAGAATCACAGAATATTCTGAGTTGGAAAGGACCCGCAAGGATCATCGAGTCCAACTTTAAAGTGAGTCGCCTATAGAGTGGTTTAATTTTTCTGGGCTTCAGGAAGGGAATGTCAATCAATGTAAATGTAGGGAGGGATTTAGTTATAGTGAACATGGCCTGCTGTTCTGCCTGCAGCTGCCAGACATTGTTTAATGTACAGAATAACACAGAATAACGCCTGCTCAGTGGAGATCAGTGGCAATCATTTACAAAGACAACTCTTCTCTGTATCTTTCTCTGCAGTAAATCTCATAACCTGGTCAAAGAAAGACTCAGTTAAAAATCTTATAAAACAAGCACTAATTCTCTCCAAAAATGTGGAGAGTCACCTGTCCTCCCCATAACAATTTAGCAAGACCCGATTCTGTTGGGGGCTGAGGGAAATGTATGATGCTGTTACTGAAATTGGTGGGAGAAATGATCTGACAGAGGCTCAGTTTTGGCAGATGGATATGGTAGGGATAACATTTCTGAAGTGTCCACTTTCAATTCATCACTTATTGTCACTTCTGGTCATAAATGATGTGCAAACAAGGAGGCAGCAATATCCTCTTTTGTTCTCCGGATGACACAAAATGACTGCATCTTTTAAATACAAAACTAATCCTAGACCATTAAAAAAATTTCTATTTAAATCCCACTCTCTTGGCAAGGAAAAGAAAGAATTCTCCTCTTATTCTCAACTCACTACACTCATGGTTCTCCTTCCCTACACTCATGGTTCTTCAACATCACCAAATTTCCTAGCCTGTCCCACCACCCTGGCACAGGGCAAGCAGGGCAGACCCAGGGACTGCAGCTGGATCCAACTGAGATCCCAGATCACCACCACAATTCATAGGGACCGGGCAAGCCTGCGGTCAAGTCAGGATCAGCCCCAGTGGATGTAAACAGCATCAGACACAGCCTGGCTGGTGAGACCCCCGGTGGTGAGGTCAAGTTGGGGAGTCACCTCATGGGTCAAGGGCTCCATGGGCAAACTCACATAGGCTGTGGCTGAGCTGGAGCTGGATGCTCTAACAGCAGCCCAGGCAGGCCCCTCTCCGGGCGTTTAAACTTTTGCATAGCTACTTGTCAGTTTTACTGCACAAGTTTGTTCACATGAATTCACCAAGGCAAAGATCTAATTCTCTTTCAGGTACGTAAGGTATCCCAGATATGTGAAAATGTGTCTGTGAAGGCAGGGATGGAGGTCTCAAGTCCGACAGCCTAGTCACAGCAAGACTGTCATGACATCAGACTAGGTGAACAATGGCTTTGTCTAGGTAAGCCTTGGAAATCTCCAGTGATGCAGATCACTCAGCCTGTCTAGGTCACCTATTGCAGGCTGGATGACTCCCCTGATGAAATGTTTCCCTAATGTCTGGTCAGAACCTTCCAGCCTTCCAAGCCACCATTTGCGGCTACTGCCCCTTGGTGTATCATCTGGTGCCAGCAGGGAAAAGAAGGCTCTGTCACCTTGGCAGCCACACCGCAGGCAGTCACGCATTATTACTAGATTTTGTATCCTTTTTGCCCACTTTTGCTCTAAGGTCACATTATCTGGACTCCTGACCATCCTGGACACTGTCTGCAGGACCCCAATCTGGGTCTTCCACCCCCTTGTCCACTGGGGACACGACAGGACCAAAAGTTGCAGGTACATCAGCAACCAGAAACAGTGGGAATAGGAACTGCCTGCAGTGTGTTGGTCCCACTTCTCTTTATGACTCCAGGACATTCCTGGACTGATTCTCTCTAGAGGCATGGTGAGGGATTCCCCCTTGTCCTGTCACTGCCGGCCCTCATCCAAAATGGCCCAAGTTGAGGCACCGCCAGCACAAGAGAGGATTCAGAGAGGACTTGTGGCTATGAGGAGGGCTCTAGGCCCAGAGGGCCTGAATGGAAAAACAAACAAGTCCTGAGGACATCCAATGGAAACTCCCAGTGGAGGGGACTCCTTGCCAAGATAGCCTTGCCACGTCTTTCCTGTACTGCCATTTGCTGTCGCCAGGCAGTGCAGAAGCCCAGACCAGCCCCCCAGGGCAGAGCAGGGCTCTGAAGGTACCTGAGTGAGGTCCCACTGGGCAGCAGCTCCATGGCACCTCTGGGGCTGTCAGAGAGGGGCTTTGGGCTTCTGGGGGCTTCTTTGGTCTGATTCTGTAGAAGACACACAGAACTGAGGCAAGAGAAGCAGGACTGCAGCTCCTGGCCCCTCAGATGGACCAGTGTGGCTACTCAGCTGGGCTGTGCCAGAAGATAACAGCTCCCAGCATGCTGAGGAGCTTGGCCCTCCGGGCTGGATCCCCTAGGTGCCATCCTCCCCCCTTCAGCCCCAAGCCCCCCCAGGGCTCCTCCAGCCTGGCAGGACCACTCAGCCTCTGCTGGGGCAGCTCGGGGTGCCGTGCAGGGCTCTGGCGAAGGCCTTGGGAGGCATCCTGAGCAGCCCCGTGCTGGAAGAGCTGTGGAGCAGGGAAAAGCTCTTGCTGGTCAGTGGGAGAAAGAGAAGAGACGACAAAATCCAGAGTTTCTGTTAAGCTTGAGGGAATGTTATGCATTTACTGTGATTCAAGGGTGCAGAGGCCAGACTCTGCAGTGTGGGGACAGGAAAGGGATGTCCTGGGGGCATGCAGAGGTGTCTGAACATGGCACTCCTCAGGATGTCCTGAGGGGACACGAGAGCAAAGTGGGCCCTGCAGACACCCTGAGGGCAGCTGGGTGCCCATGGCTGAGGCAGGTCCGTGCCCTCAGGGACCCCCCTGCCTGTTCCTGGCTGCGTGATGGCTCCCTGGGAGCCGTTGCTGGGGGCAGGTGCCGTGTCAACAGGCACTGGGATCTGTTTCTGGTGGCAGGTGGTGGGTCACAGTGGGGCCCTTTGTGACACCCCACTGCAGAGCGTGTGCTCAGCGTTGCCGTGGCCCACGGGGTGCCAGTGTCCGTCAGGACGGCGACCGGATAGGACAGGAGTGCAGCGCTGGCGAGGAGCCTTCGAGTGCAGCCCCGTCTTGTCCACGACCCCTGGCGGCCCCCGTGGGAACGCGGAGTTTGGCTGAGGCGGTTTTGCTGAAGCGTTTTTGCCAAGGCGTTTTTGCCAAGGCGTTTTTGCCAAGGCGTTTGGCCCAAGGCGCTTTGCCTGAGGCCTTTTGCCGGGGCCTTTTGCCTGAGGCATTTCTGCCGAGGCGTTTTGCTGAGGCACTTTGCCTGAGGCGATTTGGCCAAGGCGTTTTTGCCAAGGGATTCTGCCTGAGGCGTTTAGGCCGGGGCCTTTTTCCCCGGGTGTTCCACTCCACCACCCGGAACACCTCCGCAGGCAGGATCCCCTCTGTTGTCTCTTCCACAGGATGGCGAAGAGACCCCCTGCCTTCCCCAGGCAGGCCTGGATGGAAGACAGCTCTTCCCAGGAGAGCCGCTCTCCGAGTCTGCAGCTTCCGTCCCCCTACGAGGTGACCACGATGCAGCCCCTGAAGTTCGGTGAGTGAGGAGCCCTGTGGGGCTGGGCAGGGCAGGGGCCAACCAGCACCCCCTGTAGCACACCAGGATCCCACTTTCCTGGCCAGCTGACAATGGGGGCTCAGCCCTGGTGCTGCCCGAATGCTGGGGCTGCTCAGGGCTGGAGCGCAGGCCCAGCACAGCCTCTCCCAAAGAAGGACAGGGTAGAGGGGCTCTGGGCTGTGGGCAGTGAGGGGCAGCTGGGCTGGCAGGAGGCAGCCATGCTGTGGGAGCCTGGGCCTTTCCTGCCTGTCTGCCAGTGCCTTCCTGAGCCTGGAGCACTGGAGTTTTCCCAGGCATGGAAGCTCTTCTGCTGGGCAACCTTCAGCCAGGAGCCACAAGGGAAGGCTGTGCCAGGGCAGGGGGCAGAGGGCAGAGGGCTGGGTGGAGGGCAGATATCCTTTGCTCTCTCCTCTGGCTGGACCCTCTGCAGCTCTCCCTGCTCTTCGCCCCATTAGATGCCAGCTGGTTGCCAATCTATGAAGAGGAGCAGGAAGCTGTGGATTCCATCCTGGCCTTTGTCACCAGCCCCAGCCAGGTAACTGTGGCCAGCTGGAGGGCGGCTGTGCTGCTGTCTGCTGGCAGGGCTGTGCTGCCGGGCTGCTGGAGGGGTGCTGGCAGGGCAGGGCTGCTTCTGCCGCAGGGCACTGCACCCCCAGGGCTGGGGTCTGCTGGCTGCGTGCACCCCCTCCCAGTCCCTGTTTGTGTCTCTGTCCCCTGGCTGGCAGGAGGAGAGAGACAAGGTGACATTTCTCCGGAGCATCTCCATGCTGTGCAGAAGCGCCGTGAAGCTCGGCCTGACCCAGGGCCTGGATTTCTTCTCTGACATGTACCAGCTGGCAGAGAACATCAAGGTGAGGGTGTTGCTGGCAATGTGGGGAAGGCAGCAAAGCCCCCTGGCACAGGCAGGCTGTGCGGACAGCGCTTGGGCAGGTCAGGGAGCGCAGGCACTGGGTGCTGGCAGCTGCCAGGTGGCATCCCGGTTGTGCTCTGCAGGCGCTGCTGGAAGAAGAGCCAAGGGACCGCCTGTGCACGGAGATTCGGCACCTTTCCATGCTGGCCCTCGAGAAATTGAGGTTCGTGCCCATTTGTCAGGGACCCCCAGCCCAGAGGTCTGATGGCACCTGCGTGAGCCGTCGAGGAGCTGCTCCCAGCACCAGAGTGCAAGCAGTGCCCTGCTCTCTCCCTGCAGCTTGGTGGACGCAGTGCTGGAGGGCAAAGCCAAAAGCCTCCTCCGCGCGTGTTTCTCCAGTGTCTTCTGGCTGCCTGCAGAGAAGGAAATGCCAAAAGAGGACTTGGCCCTCTATGTCAAGGTAAGTGCTGGGTGAGCTCCCGTAGCCTCCAGCCCCTCTGGGCTGCTTGCTGGCCACCTCGTGCTGCCACAGGAGCAGGGATGCCAGGAAGGGCAGGGGCTTTGCCACCCTCGTGCCTCTGTCCCCTTCCTGTGGGCCTGGCCGCGTCCCACGCCACAGGCTACTCTGCCCCCGCAGATTGTCTATGCCCATGACTCTCCTGGGAAGTGTGGGCATCCTCCTCCTCCTCCTGTGGCACAGGGGGGTTCAGATGGCTCTCCTGGGGCTGGGAGGAACAGCAGAATGACTGCCACTGCTCTCTGTGTTCCTTGCAGACCCTGAACTCCATGGACAGCATGCTGAGGACGATGGTGCTCAGCTTTCCTGCCTCCAGAGTCAGCGAGGAGCTGCAGGGCATCCTGGAGGTCTGGCACAAGCAAAGAGGGGATCCCAGGGCTGTTCCTCACCCTGAAGGGGAGGCTTTGCCTACTCCTGGCTGAGAGGTCCCCAGACTAGTGCCGAGCAGGCAGAGTGCCCTGCAGGGAGGGTGTCCCCCTCCTTTGGGGAAGCAGGGGCTGGCAGCAGGCTCTTGTGGAGCGCAGGGACTGCAGAAGGTGGCACCTGCCCTCTTGCCTGGCCCTGAGGTTGGCTCCGGGACCTTTGTGCCCGACCTGGGAGGGAACCCATGGGCAGACACCCCACTGCAATCCTTGCTGGAGGGGAGAGGAAGCCTTGAGGGATGGGGTGAGTGCAGCCCAACAGTGGAGCTGTGCTGCTGCTGCAGTTGGTGTCTGCTCCCAGGGCTCAGCAGCAGCTTCTCTTGTGCCAGGTGCTGCTGGACTTCACCAGGTGTGAGAGAGAAGCTGTGAGGGAGAGGGCCATGGTCAGAATTGATGTCCTGATCCGTGCGCTGTTCGAGTATTCCACTCTGCAGGTAAGGACCAGGCCCCCTCCAGCCAGGCCATCCCCCATCCCTGCCTCTCTCCATGCCAGGGCTGCTGCCCACATGGCTGCTCTGAGGGACAGGGATGCAGGCTCTGCAAAGCCTGGACTCAGCAGGAATGCAGCCCTGGGCGTGCTCTCGGGTGGGGGCTTTGGCACCAACTTCGTGCCCTCAGCCCTTCTGCTCGTGCCTCCCCCATCCAGGCCCGTGCTGATGACAGAGGAGGCATTTCTGGACTTGGCTCTGCAGAGATCCAACTGCCAGTGCTAGGAAAGCTGATGGGATGTCTCATCCTTTTCCGCTTCTCCAAGGAACAAACCAGCTGTGCAGCTTTCCATGCTCTTTTTGCCCTGGCAGAGTTCATCTGTAAGTAAAAAAGGCAGAGGAGTCGTGAGCTTCATCCCTCTGCACCATCTCCTGATAGATCTGCTTCCTGACCTCCTTTGCCCCTCCCAGCTGCTCCCCAGAGCTTCCCCGCTGCCCCTTTGCTGCAGAAGCCGAGCGCTCTGCTCAAGGCCAGGACCTGTTTGCTGCTGCTCTCCTTCCTGCCCTTCCTTTCAGGACCTTGAAGCCCACCGGTGTGTGGGCCCCACAGCCAAAGCTGCTCTTCACTCCCCTGTCCCCAAGCCACGTCTTCCCTGGTGGGGAAGAGCAGATCCCCCACCCTGGCTGGTCCTTGCAACACCTGTACCAGAAGCTACTCCTGATGCCCTCCCAAAATCCTGACTGCTCCTGTCCTGCCACCTTGCCAGCAGATGCCAGGGCGGTTTGGTGAGCTTGCTGGCAAAGCTGCTCTGCCTACTGACTGTGGTGTGTTTGCCCTGGTGTTTAGTGGAATCCAGGGCAAAGGACAGGGCAGGCCAAGCGCAGCGGGAAGCTGTGACCACCTCCGCACTGTGTTCTCTGAGCGCCAGGGACTGTGCCAAGGTGAGGAGCTGTGTCCTTGCTGGGGCTCGCGTCTGTGGCACCGGCAGGGCACTGGGGCGAGCAAAAGGAGCCGCATCAGTGGGGCTGGTGTGGCCTCAGCTCCCTGGGGAGAGGGTTCCCGCCATCCTCGAGCAGGGACAGCCTGAGGGTTTCACTCCAGTGTCCCAGCAGCAGCTTCAGTTCCAGCAGCCACCAGCAAGCCACCTGGCCAGCCCCCGGTTGTCTGTGGGGCCAGCACCCTGTGCCCATGAGCCCTCCTGCCCCAGCAGGAGGGCCCTCTCTGCTCATCTTCTGCCATGCAGGGACTGCAGGCACTGCTGACAGCAGTGCCGAGCACCTCCGGCCAGGGCTGCTCGAGCTGCTCAGCCAAGCAGCACCATCAGGGCACTCAGTGGGACATGTCTTCCTTGCTTCCTGCCATAGGCCTTTGGACCATACCTGCGGTCCCAGGAGAGAAGAGACATCATCCTTGTGGCCATCGAGGCCATGAGAGACTCCAGCATCCTTGACAAGCAGGGGCCCAGCAGCCTGCTGGATGTGGCTTTGGAAGAGCCAGACGTCTGGCTGACGGATGTAAGTGGCTTGTGGCTGGTTTGCCCTGGCCTTCAGCCCTTCAGCCCTGTTGGGCCTTGTTCCTCCCAAACACAGGTGACTTGGGCCCCCAAAGCCACCTCAAGGCAGCAGAGAGGAATGGGAAGGGCAACTGAGGACATGGCTGCACTCCAGGGCCATTGCCATCCTCACCTGTATCCCCTCCAGGTGCCCAAGATAGTGAGCTGCATCCTTGAAAGCCTGCAAGACATCACGACACAGGCAGCGTGGGAGAAAGTGGAGTCACTACTCCGCCTGCTGACCAACTGTTTCCCCACAACAGTGGTCATCCTCCTGTGTCAGGTGGCTCTTCAAGGAGACAGGTACTGGCCCTGACAGCCTTGAGGGTGGGCTTGTTGCATGTGGGGAGAGGGACCCCAAGACTCTCTGGCTGCCAGAGCCAAGGAATGCTGTGGAACAGCCTGCAGAGTCAGGCCCCCCATCCGCCCCTGCTTTGCAGCCGTGCTGGGTGGGCTGGCTTCACAGCAGCCAGAGCTGGCCCAGCCAGCCCAGAGCCAGCCCAGAGCCAGCCTGGTGCTCCAGCCCCATGGGGAGCATGCCCTCAGCCCTGTCCTGCCTGCCGGGCAGAGCCCCTGGGGATGTGCAGCAAGGACTGCAAGGGGGAGGTTCTGGGGGGCTGCTCCAGGCCCAGCACTGTGGCTGAGGCAGCCCTGCTGACAGTGCTCTGCCTTCCAGCACTGCCCCCGAGCTGTGGGAGCTGATGTCCTCCATGCCCGATATGCTGCAGAAGATCTTGGAGGAGTTTTCCAGCCTGCTGCGCAGACACTGCTTCTGCTGCTCGGCAGAAGGGCCCCACACCCACCCCATGGCTGTGAGTGACCACAAAAGGCCCCGGTCCCCTCCCGCCAGCCCTGCAGGCTCTGCTGACCACTGACGGCCCTCTTTGCTCCTGCAGTCATCCTCCAGGAAGGCTGAGCTGCAGGATTTGGCTGACAAGCCCCATGTGGAGAGCCATCAGGGCTGTCCCAATGTGGTGACAGCCAGGTTGCTGCTGGAAGGCCTCGTCAGGCTGTCACAGAGAGCCGAGATGGTGAGCAGGGCGGTGTCAGGGGCAGCCCCATCGGCAAACGGGGGCTGGGGCTCTGTGGAAAGCTGAGGCTTGGCCCACGTCAGAACGTGGGGTGACTGCTGCAAACGCTGTCCTGTCAAGCAAGGATCTTTACACCCAATGGAAATTCTTCTCACTCTACAGGCAAGAAACATTGAACTCTTCCTGCCGGGCATGTTCAAGATCCTGCAAGTTGGTGGGAAAGAAGCCAAGATGAAGACCCTGCTGGCCTTGCGAAATGTCCTGAAGAAGGGTCAGCTGAAGAAGACAAAGGCCAGCTTCATCGCCGTGCAGCTTGTGGGGAGGCTCCTGCCCCTCTTTGACTCGGTAAGGCTGACGTGGAGCCTGAGCCTCTCCGATGGGCACTGGGCAGTGACAGCTGCCCTGCAGCCCAGCCCTGCCAGCAGCACTTGGAGCCAGCTCCAGTCCCCTGGGCTCTCGTGGGGCGGCTTCTGGGCCATGCAGCCCAGTGCTGCTGCTTCTGGGATGGGAGCCCGCAGCCTCTGCCCTCACCACGGCCATGGTCCCGGCTCCTCTTTGCTGTGGGCAGGGAGCTGCTGTTCCCAAAGCTCACTTTTCCTGCTTCCTGCCAGGAGTGCAGCGAGCTGCGAGAGCTGTCCATCTGCACGTTCACAGAGCTGCTGGCGTTAGTTGTTCGGAGGGATGAGAAGAGGATGAGGAAGGAGGTGTGGCGGGCACTGGTGCCGCTCCTCTTCCGTGTGAGCGACCAGGTCCCCAGCGTGGCCAAGGTACAGGTTTGAAGGCTGAGCCCTGACAGAGAGAGGGCTGGGCTGACATCCTCCAGGCCCCTGAGCCATCTCTGAGCTCATGCTGTCCTGCAGGCCTCCAGGGAAGCCCTTCTTGCTGCCGCAGAGCTGCTGAGGTGGAAGACACTCAAGCACCTGCTGCAGAGAGAACGCCTGTGGGAGCTTGGAGTGTGCTTGGTAAGGACAAGCTGTGGGGCCAAGGCTGGGGGAGGGCTGCCCCCCATGCCACGTCTGGGCTGGGGGCTCTGCCACTGGGCAGAGCCTGGAGCTGCATCCTTGTTGCTGCCCTCAGGAGCAGAGCCCCAGGGGCTCTTCTGCAGGGCCCCGTCCCCTCCCTGCACCCAGCAGGACCGGAGGGTTCTCAGTGCCAGGGGGTGCTGGCAAGAGGCACTGCTCCAGCCAAGTCAGGGACAGGCCTTGAAACACATGCCTTGTTGTCTGTGCAGCTGCAGAAGAGCAGGAGCAGGGCTGAAGATTTCATCCATCAGAGCCTGCCATACCTGCAGGACCCTCAGGCCAACGTGCGCCTGGCGGCCGTCAGGTTCATCGGTGAGTGCCGGCCCCTGCGGTCCCTCTTGGGGCAGCCTGGCCCCTGTGCCGCTGCTGCCCCAGCAGCCAGGGCCAGCCCTGTGCCTGCCCCAGCCCCGGCCAGCCCGGGCAGGGCCTTGCCTCCCTCTGCCAGCCCCTGCTTAGCCCTGAGGGCCACTCCCTTGAGCTTCTGGTGGCTCCTGGGTTAGGCCGTGCTGAGGAGGAGGAGGGTAGGGCTGAGAGCCCTGCTGCTGGGAGCAGGCTGGGGAGCAGGGTCTAATGCAGCTCTGTGCCCAGGACTCCTCACACGGCACCTGAGGGACGAGGCCATGGAGAGTCAGGCTGAGATCCTGAGCGGTGAGTGGGCAGCGTGCTCTGTCGGGACTGTGGTGGGTCTCTGCAGACGTGGGTTCTATCTGGGTCTATCTGGGCTCTGTTTCTTTCACTCACAGCCCTTCAGCCCTTGGAGACAGACTGGGACATCTCTGTCAGCTCTCTGGCAGCTCAGACAACCGTGTTTCTCAGGAGTCCTTGTGTATACCAAAGACCAAGAGGCCTTCTGCAAGCGCTGCGCTGCTGCTTGCCCTGAGCCTGGCAGAGGTGCAGCGTGCCTTGGCTAAAGGACTGGGGGTGAATAAAGCTGTAACAACGTGCCCAAAGCCCTGGTGTCCAGCTGCGCGGTGCTGAGTGTGCGATCGTGCCAATGTAACCCTGCCCTCTGTCGGTGTGGAGCTGTGGAGCTTCCAGTCAGCAGTGAAAGGCAGGAGAGCCCTGGATTTTCTGTAGTTCCTGGGATAGGCACAGTGCACCCAGCGCCACGCGGCTCTGGACTTGGCTCGAGTTGGAGCACGAGCATTTTCCAATCCCTACTAAAAGTCAGGAGTGATAAATCACAGAATGGTTTGTGTTGGAAGAGACCTTAAAGCTCATGTCGTTCCGTGCCCCAGCCATGGGCAGGGACACCTTGGACTAGACGTGGGTTGGACACCGGACTAGCTCTTGGGCACTTCCAGGGATGGGGCAGCCACAGCTTCTCTGGACAACCTGTGCCAGGGCCTGCCCACCCTCACAGCATAGACGTGCTGACCGGTCCAGCGCAGGCGGCTGCGCCGCTGCCGGGATGTAGCGAGGACGGGGACCGGCACCAGACTGGGGCCGGGGCCGGGGCCGGGGCCGGGCGGGATCGCTGCAGGCGGGCAGGGCGGGTCCGCCCTCTGGGCCTGCCCCTCTGTGTCCGCCTCGGCCATGGCGGCGCGGCTGTGGCGGCTCTGCAACCTCCTCATGGCCGCCTTCTTCGGGCTGGCGGCCGCCGTGCAGGTGAGGCCGCAGTCGCCCGGGCTGGGGGCGGCTCCGATCCCGGCCCCTCTGGTCCCCTCCGTCCCTCCCGCGGGGCGCGGCTCCGGCCGGGCCGGCGGCGGGGGCTCATCAGCGCTCTCCTCCCGCCGCAGGTGAACGACCCCGACGCGGGGCTGTGGACGGTGAGTCCGGGCTACCCTTCCCTTCCCTCTGCCCCCGAGCCGGGGTCACCACAGAAAACGTGCTCCCGGCTTCCAGCTGGAGAGCGAGCAGGCTCCGGGAAAACGATCTCTCTAGTGCAGCGACAGCTGGAATCAGCCCATGCTTCCAGGATCTCCTTTATTTCAGCCCAGATCTGCACCTGGCCCTGCACAGCATCGGTTCCCCGCGCGGAGCACCCCGAGCCGGCCCCGGGACCCATCGCCCTCCGCTCGCCTTGAGTCACCCCCGGGACGCTCCGGCGGCTCATCTCGGCCCGGGGGGCAATGGGGACAGACCCCCTGCTCTGCCCGCCCTGTCTCGGGCACAGGAGCGGCCCGTGGCCCCGGCCCAGTGCGCCGGGCTGGGGGCTGGGGCCGAGGGGCACCGTCTGTGGGTGTGACGGGGGCTGCTGGGTGGGCAGGGGCTGCCCCTGTGTGTCCCTGGTGGGGGAGCCCCGCTGACAGCGGCCCCGAAGGCTGGGCAAAGGCCAGGGTGGAGGCACCCTGTCAGAGCTTTTCCTGGCATATCAGGATTTAGGGAAGGGGCCCTGCAGTGGCTGGTCAGGCAGCCAGCACTTGGTACCTCAGAAGCTGGGAAACAAGGCTGGCACTCGGCTGATGGCCCGGGATTTTGGATGGGGATGGTAAAGAGGAGCATTAACAGTGCCCGAGGGAGAAGCACTGGGAGTTGCTCTGTTCGTCTGACAAAGTGCTGGGAAGGGGAGAAGTACTGCTGTGGGCAGGCACTTCTGCTTCCTGACCTTGCTACGTTTTCCTACAGAGTATATTGATATGTCATTAACAGGTTGTCTACTTAGTGCCAGCTGCCCTGACACTGCTCGTCAGCATCAACCCTTCAATAACAGGTATGATACTGGTGTGAAAACAGAGTCTCTGTTCAAATTTTGCCCCAAAAAGGTTTGGTGGTTTTTTTGTTTTGGTTTGGTTTGGTTTTGAGTGAGTTGTTGTTGTTTTTTTTTGTTTTGTTTTATTGGACCACTGATTAAAATCAGGCCATGTGGTAACATGTCCTACTGTCTTTTGAAGGCACAAGGTTGTGGGACCTGCTTCTACAACAGCTGATCATTGGTTTAGTGCTGGTGGCGGGATTTGCTACAGGTGAAGAGAGGAGCCCTGCCGAAAATGCTGCTGGTATGGGCTGCCTTTGCACTCCAGTTCAAAAGCCTGGGGGTTGCTCTGAACCTGGCTCTGATGTTGACCTTATCACATTAATTCACTTTATTTCCTTGTTGTAAATCTGTGGTTTTGCTTATCTAGCTCAGCTGATCTCTGCACAGTCATACGAAAGCACTAAAAGTCTTGTTTATTGCCAGGTATTGCAGCTGCCCCACAGGGCACACGGGCAGCAATGGCAGTGCTCAAAGGCTGTGTTTGGTGGATGCCACAGGTGCTAAAGCCGCTTCACATGTTCAGAGGATCAGTCAGGTCAGGAAGGATATTGAGGTGTTGGAGCAGGTCCAGAGAAGAGCAGCGAGGCTGGGGAAGGGTCTGGAGCACAAGTGCTGTGAGGAGAGGCTGAGGGAGCTGGGGTTGTTGAGCCTGGAGAAGAGGAGGCTCAGGGGAGAGACCTCATCACTCTCTACAACTCCCTGACAGGAGTGTGTAGGTGGGCATTGGTCTCTTCTCCCAGGAACCAGCAGCAGGACAAGAGGTCTCGGTTTTAAGCTGTGCCAGAGGAAGTTTAGTTTGGCTATTAGGAAGAATTTTTTTACGGAGAGAATGATCAGCCATTGGAATGGGCTGCCCAGGGAGGGAGTGGATTCATTGTCTCTGGAGGTTTTTAAGATGAGACTGGATGCGGCATCAGTGCCACCACCACAGCGATGTTGGATCAAGAGCTGGACTTGATGATCTCGGAGGTTTTTTCCAGCCCAGTTGATTCTATGATTCTATGATCAGATCTGTTTCTGGACTCCAGAACATAGTTAATGTTTTTGGTATTTTTGTTCAATAGAAATAATTTCAGAATAAGGCCATTTCATATACACTAATTGACTGTATCTGTTCTGGATGAATACTTATTTTGAATAGACTAAAATCACATTTAACGCCAAAAAAGAAAACCTTCAGGAGTGCATTGTCACAAATGACACCATTGCAGGCATTCATTACCTTAGGCATATAAAGTGGAAGCATCCATAAAGCAAAACCCCTGAGGGTTGGTTGCTTGTGGTTTTGAACATTTCAGGAGAGGTTTATTGTGTGTGATAGGGGTAGCTTACACATGATGGCATTTGGCTAGTCAGGAGAGTCTGCGTTTTAAGCTCTCAATAGGGTTTTACTTGTGCCAAGATCTGTAGAAAATAAAGATTGTAATGGCATAACTATTGTGTAATGGGAGATTTATGTAAATACACCAAGGGATATTTGCCATTCAGGTTTGTGGAAGACCCAGATTCTGCCTGTGCTAAGTTGCAGTAAGTTCAGCCACATTGAGAATTGATTACAGTGTTGGGTCACTCTGACCTCTTGGGTCTTGGCAGCTCATCACCTCTAATGCTTGTCTGGAGGGGTAAATGCCCAAAACCCCCTGCTTTTCACTTTAGTTTTTTTGCTGTTGATGTTGCTGAGATCAGGGAGAACTGTCAGTGTCATTTCTTACCTCTCACTCAGGAGCCCCTGGGAAGGGACACAGAAAACCATAAGAACCTGTGGGCCCTTCAGATATTTCACATCATCTCTACTTATCTATTTAAAAACGTCAGTCCCCAGGCACAGATGTCATCAGTGTTGCTCATCATCACAGGCAACACCTGAGGCAGCGTCTCCTCAGGGAGTGAAGCGAGATGCTCCCCACAGTGGTGGCTGCCTGGGGGCTTGGCCTCTTCTGGGTTCCCTTGGGCCCCTGGGGTCACGCTGAGCACCTGGTTTTGGCTGTGAGCTCCAGAAGGCTGTTCCTCCTGCTCAGGAGAACTTCCATTTGTCATAGACCTTGTGTTTTTGTTGTTTTTGTTTTGGTTTTTTTCCCCATGCACATTGAATGCTGGGGCCTGTTGTGTTTGCTGTAGAGAACATGAAAGTTTTCATTGAGGTTCTGATGCTGAGAAAGTTGCGTTCCTAGGCCCAGTAGTATTTCTTTTTTACAGCACTTTTTAGAAGATTTCCCTGTTCATAAAGATGCTGGTAATAATGACACCTTCCTGCCTAAGGTGTGTGTGTTGGAGGCACCTTTTTTAGCAGCTCAGTTGCTTTTGGATTTATAGGTTTACTTCATGCTTCACAGTAGTTGCTGACAGTGTATTTTTTTCCTCAGATAATGGTGTTTGGAGGACCCTGTGTGACCTTCATTCTGCTGGCTGTGTGGTTGGGACCATTGCCTTGGCTTGCTCTTTGTTTGCTTATGCTCAAGGAAACATTTTTCATGAAGAGGAAGGCAGGTAAACAGTGGGTTTTCTTTGTCCCTGCCCAAGTCCAGCTCACCAGGCCATCTCCTCCTGGTGTCACCTTCCAAAACTATTTGCTGGGCTGTTGCAGTGAGTGCTGTTGGTCCAGAGGAATCAGAACAAAGGGAAGGGACCATAATGCTCCAAAGCAGTGATTCCTTGGACTCAGGGAGAGTGAAAGTCATTGCTTGCCTGATTGCAGCAGGTAGATTTACCTGGAGGCAGTTCTGGCTTTCAAAGTCCAGAACACAAGAACAGTGAAACAGCTTTGTGCTCTCTTGCTGGGGCTGCAGGATCAATGTTTCCAAAACCCTTGAGGTGACACCACATGCATGTTTATCTGGCAAGGGCTGCTGAGTCCTCCAAACTGCCTGAGATTGAGGAGGAGGGATGATTTCTCACCTGGACATTTGGGTGTTGCCTAAAGTAGCTGCTTGAGCAGAATTGAGGTGAAGCCCTGGCTGCTGTTCATGGTCTGGAAAACTGGGTTGCTGTTTGCACTGTGTTAATGAGAGAAAGGTGCTGTGGAATTCAAGTCTAGCAGTGGAGCAAAAAGTGGAGGCAGAATTTCTGCATCTGTTTAGCTGGGTCACGTCTGTAGATCTGTGATGCAAAGCAAAGTTATTCCTTGTGAATAACCTTTATTATTATAGTGCTAGTAAAATATATTGAACTTCTCCAAAGGAGCAGCCTCCGCTTGTTTTGGAGGTAAAATTTGTATTCTCTAAACATAGACATGTGCTTGTATTATTTTCTGATTTGTTTTTCATTTGGCTTTTTAGAGAGTTGTTTGGTCTGGTAATTATTACAATATGGATGAGGCTTTGTCGCAGTTCAGCAAAGTAAGTTTTATTTTCTCCTTTTCTTTAATCCATTCCTATGTTCACACTTAGTGACTAGGTCCCTGAAAACACATAGCTGATTTTGGCAGCTGCTTTTTCTGTTTCATGTTACCCTCTGAACCTTTCAGACGCCCAAGCAGTAGCAGCTGGTGCTACAGCCTGAGGGTTCTCACACAGGTAGAAGTCAGGGCAGGAGGAAATGTAAGGCTACATGAAACATTTTTTCTGCTCCCCTTTTTTTTTTGTATAAGATGCCTATTTTTATTCCAACTTGTTTTTGTAGCCTGAGTTGTCAAAAAATTATTTTCTGCTGGTACATGGTGCCTCTCCAGTAAAGGATTCTGCTGATGCATCCGCAGGAGGCACATTAGAGTGGCCAAGGGCTGCCTGCTGTCTTTCCAGCTGCAGGCAGATGAGAATGTTTCATAGCAGTTGTAGCAGTGGCCACAAAGGCCAAGGACATCCTGGCTTGTAGCAGCCATAGTGTGGCAGCAGGACCAGGGCAGGGGCTGTCCCTGTGCTGGCACTGCCGAGGCACCTCCAATCCTGAGGGCAGTTCTGGGCCCCTCAGACAAGGCATTGAGGGGCTGGAGTGTGTACAGGGAAGGGAACAGAGCTGGGGAAAGAGATGGAGCACAAAGAGGAGCTGAGGGGGGCTCAGCCTGGAGAAAAGGAGGCTCAGGGGGGACTTTCTTGCTCTTTGCAACTCCCTGACTGGAGGGGGGAGAACCAGGGACAGGATGAGAGGAAATGGCTTCCAGTTGCACCAAAGTTCATGTTGGATATTAAGAAGAATTCCTTCTCTGGAAGAGTGGATGGGGCTGCCAAGGGAGGTGGTGCAGTCATCATTCCTGGAAGTGTTTAAAAAACGATTAGCAGTTCATGATAGGGTTAGTGGGCATGGAGGTATGTGGTACAAGGTTGGACTTGATGATCTTGGAGGTCTTTTTCAACCTTAACAATTGTGATTTGTGTAGCTGTGTTGCACTTGTTCCTTTATAGGAGTCCTCTGGGAGGAGTTTGCTTGGCTGCTGCAGTCGTGGTCGCCCTCCTCCCCTTTGCTTCATGGCTGTACATTTACGTGAACAAAGAGCTGCGAGTGTCTTGGCCAGAGCACTGCAAAACAGTGATTTAACTGGGTGGGAGAAAGTCTAGAGTAAATATTCTGACTGTACTTGCCTTTCCTGTTGGTGATTAATGAAAGATTAGTGTCAGTTTGATAGGACACAAGAATGCCTGGCTACTTCCAGCAGTGCCATTTGAGTTTTGGTAAAAAGTTGAGGAACACCGTCAAATCTGAATGGGGAATGTTTCTGTGGAAACTATTGTTCAGCTGGCTGCTTCCTACATTTTCAAAGCCTGTTGATTTAATGTGTTCTAATGGTATATTCAAGACATCCTGGCATCCCTGGATCACTCTCCAACCACCTTGTACTTTGGGAAATCTACTGTTCTGTAAGGGACAAGTAAAGCAAAACTGTTTCAAGACATGACTATTTACAGCCATAGAACTTCCAAATATCTGCCTGGATAATCCATTTGAGACTAATTGGGAAACTGAGCAGTCTGTATTTCTGTTCCTGTGCTAAAATGATATGTAGAATATATCTGAAAAATTATTTTTGCTATTAACTGAAAATGACTAGTTTTGCAGAGTAATAAACATTATTTTTCTAAAGAAAACTCAACAAAAGCCTCCGTATCTTTTATTTTTTGGGAGATGCGTACCTGAGCCTGCCACCAGCAGATGTGGGCACTGTCACAACTTTGCTGCTCACTGGCTTTTCCCTGGAAAGCAGGACCCAAGCAGCAGCCCAGCAGCAGTAAGCATGTCCCACTGCTCATCCTGGAGAAGGAAGCACAGGTGGATACACTGGACACATGAGCTGGGTGGGACAGAGCCAGCACAGCTCCAGGTGCAGCACAGCAACCCCTTTAGACCCGTGTCAGGGCTCTTCCACTCAGCACAGCTGCAGGAGGTCACAGCTGTGCACACAGGGGTCCCTGCCTGTGTATCTGCACCATTCCCTGCTGTAACACGGATGGTCTCCATTCTCTTTAGGCTTAATCTTTTCTGGAGATTACTTTAGTCTTTTAAAGCAGTGTTGGAAGGCTGCATTAGGCTACAGGGTGGGTGTATTCTGCCAGACATGAGACATTATTGCCTATGATGTTCACAGAAAATAAGTATGTTGAAATGCGGCTAGGCAGGTACAACTCTGCATGCTTTAATGCTCACTGAGAGGATAACAAGGGGTGTTTTTTTGACAATATTCATAATATGGTTTGCATCTCTTCACAATAACAATCCAGTCCGGATTGGGTGTTTCAAGTCAACATTCTGCATTTAAGTATTTCAGTTACTGGCCTTCTCCATTTTCCACAAGGAAATCAGGCTTTCCTTACAGAAACGTAATTTCTAAAATCCTGTATCCAAGAGAAAAATGCCTGCCTAAGCTAAAGCAATAAGGATCAGCCATGCGCCTTTCTACAACCAGTGAGCTGAATCCCTTACATTTTTATCCCAAGTCCTTCCTGAAGAGCAATCTGTATTTTACCTGGCATTTCAGAACTGCATAACTCTGTCTGCAATTCTGCCCCTTCCCTTTAGTACCATTTTATCTTCATAGACATAAATAGTCCCAAAAGCGTTGCTTTCTGGGGGCGTTTCGATCACCCCCTCCAAGGTGAGGTGATGAACTCCATGGGAGTCCTGGCAGTACCCCCCATCGTGCAGGTGCCCCGCGAGGACACAGACCACGCATCGGTGGGAGTGGATGACAGACAGGGCAGCTTCGTAATTCCAGGCCAGGCACACCCTGTCCGAAGCATCGGGGTGAATGGGCAGGTGGCCTGCAGTTGAGAGGGAAAAAACCAGGAGAGTCACTGTAACAAAGTCTGCCTCATTGCTGGGAAGCTCAGCCAAGCCTGTGCAGTAAGCTCCCGCCAGTATGGGCACGGTCTGTCCTACGCCTTCACAGGTTACAGCTGTACCTCAGGGGAGCTACAAAGCTACGAGTTTTCCTCAGCTCACATACACCGGCTGTTCCCAGTATATGTTCCAGAAATATATTCTGGGAATATATACCCCCCTCAAGTACAGGGGTTGGAACTAGATGATTTTTAAGGGCCCTTCCAACCCAAACCATTCTCTGATTGTATGATATATCCCCCATATCCACTTACCCATAACTACAACTTTTTCTTGGTTTTCATCAGAGAACTTGAGGACTTCATCGAACCAGTCCAGCTGGGCTTGGCTAAATCCTCCATTAAATGCTACAAACTGAGGTTCTTTGAGCCCTACAATGAAGAAGAAGGTTAGGCACAGGTGCATACACCTCCCACAGCTCCTCTATTTGCCTTACATAAATCGGCTTACAATAAATGGTTTACTCTCTTAACCTTTGGGATTTTTTTTTTTTGTTTTGTTTTTCTTGGATCAAAATTCCAGCCTCCTTGGACAAAAGAGAAGTGTTTTGCTCTTGTTTTCAGGGGGTTTGGTCACACTGCATGCACAGCGTTTCCGCTCTTGGGCGTCCCCCCCCAGCATGGGATCGGTGGGCACAAGTCAGTGCTCCGCAACAGCCCCCTCACCAACAGCTACCCGGTGTTCTGACACTGCGGGGCACAGAGCACAACACGGGTAAGGGGGAGCATCTCCCGTGCCCAATTAGGGCCGCACTGACCGCAGGGAGGAGGAGGAGGTGGACAGCCCTGGGGCACCGGCCCGAGCCTCGCTGCCAGCCCGCCGCGCCGGGTGTACCTGCGGGGCTGTTGAGGTCCTCGTTGGGGTTCTTGTCCCGCAGCAGCCGCAGGGACTCCTGGTAGCGGGGGCTGTCGGGGTCCCTGCCCAGGATGCTCAGGTCGTAGGCGTCGAGCACGACGAGGCGGAGCCGCGCGGCGGGGCTGCAGTGATAGGCCTGGCACAGCCCGTCCGGGGGCCCGGCCGCGCCCCCCGCGGGGCGGCTGCACAGCCCGCTCTGCGCCAGCCGGGCCCGGCTGAAGTTGTACAGCTCGTGGTTGCCCCACGCGTGGTGCACCGGCACCGGCAGCCGCCCCAGGGCCTCCAGCACCTGCCGCAGGGCGCCCTCGGCCTCGCCGCGCCGGGCGTTCAGCCCGTCGATGCTGTCACCCAGCTGCAGCACGAAGTCGATCGGCGGGCTCTCGGCGGCCCAGGCCCGCACCGCGTCCCGCAGCAGGCGCAGGCTGTGCCGGTAGTAGCGCCGCCGGCAGCCGCCGAAGTCGTGCCCGTCCTCGGCGTCCGCGAACTGGATGTCGGCGATGACCCCGAAGGCGACGCGCGGCGCCGCCTCCATGGCGGCCGCGGGCGGGGCGGAAGGGGCGGCGCGGGCGGCGCGAAATGGCGGCGCGGTGGGCGCTGTGGCGGCTCGGCGGGGCCGTGCGGAGGGGCCGGGCCGCGCTGGGGCCGCTGTCGGGCCCGGCCGGGCGCCTCCAGGCGGGGCTGCCCGCGCCCCGCAGCCGCCCCTTCTCGCAGCTGCCGCCGGGCAGCGGCCGCCGGGCGGGCGGGCAGAGGCGGGTGAGTGAGGGAGGGAGGGAGGGAAGCAGGGAAGCAGGGAAGCGGGGCGCGGGCCGGCCCTGCCCGTCGGCGCTCACTGAGCCCCTGTCCCCGCAGCTCGTGTCCTGGCGGTCCTTGGCGGCCACCGCCGTGCTGGGCGGGGGGCTGCTGGTCGGCATGAAGGCGGTGAAGCGGCGCAAGGAGGAGGGTGAGTGCGAGCGATGGAGGAGCAGCGGCGGGGCCGCGTCTCGTGTTCAGATGATGCGTTTTTTGTACTCAGACGATGTACTTGTTGTAGTCAGGTGTATTTTATCCGCTCGGGCATCGCTCGGTATCATAGCTTTGCACAGGGACGCTCCGCGCCTGTGTGTACAGAAGTGCCGCGGAAAATTTTCAAAAATTAAAAGCAAGATTCAGCGTTTGAAAATTCTGAGGTTGGAATAGTTGTGCTTGGCTGCACGCGCTGTGCCCGGCGATGCAGCACGGACACGGAGCTGGGTGGGGTGGGCACGTTGGGTTCCCTCTGGGAGGCACGGGAACTTTGCCCTCTCCTGCAGGAAATGCCAACGCCTTTCCTTTTCATGGATTTACTGTTGAAAACAGATGTTACAGGTCTTAGGGTATCTTCAGTTTGCAGAGGATGCTGCTTTTTCTGTTTCCCACCAGGCCAGGTGGGAAACCACCTTTCTCTCTGTTTTCCCCCCTTTCTTTTTAAACAAAAATGCAATCAGATAACAATAAAGAAAGATACTCTCTTGCGAAGGAATGTAGTGACATATTTGATTTTGTCCTGAAGCAGTGCTTTTTGGAAGCCACGTGCACACTGGTGCATTGGTGTCATGCACACGACAGCTGCTGGTGCATCTTGGCCTGGCAGTGCCATGCTCATGACCCACCGTGGTGCCTGACTTGGCTGCTTCCAAGGCTCGCCGGCGAAGCAGTAGGGATTGTGCCATGGATGTGTTTGATCTCCTCTTGTGTTTTGTAGAGCTGGAGAAGGAACGTAACCGAGGCATCGGGAAGCCGCTGCTGGGAGGGCCCTTCTCGCTCGTGAGCCATGAGGGACAGCCCAGGACCAGTGAGGACTACATGGGCCAGTGGGTGCTGATCTACTTCGGCTTCACTCACTGCCCTGATGTGTGTCCCGATGAACTGGAGAAAATGATTGCAGTGGTAGATGAAATTGGTATGGGAATTCAGGGAATTCAGTGGGTGTAGAGATCCTGTTTATGGGAGGGTCAGGTTTATTCTAATAAAATGTCACAAATGGTGATAACTGATGATGTTCTTTTAAAAATGCTGTTGGCTGCTATTCAGTAGTTGAATTAATTGCTAAGTGATCCATAGATCAATTTGACTGTCACTAGGGTCTGACATGACAGCACTGGTCTTTCCATAACAGCGGACTTGGGAGTAAAACACGGTGTTGGCAGGTCACAGGGAATGCAGTGCATTGTACTTTTGCCAAGAAGTGACTGTGAGGTGTGTTAGGATTTTTTTCCCTCTATTTTATGCATCCTGAGAACAGGATGTATAAAATATCTCTGTGAGGGTCTCTCCTGAAGCAGAGTGGCTGTGCTGTGGAATGGAGGAAGGGGGAAGGCCATGTGTTAGGGGTTTCTCAGCCTGCAGGCCCTGAAGAATTATGGGGCAGGGATAGTGGTAAACCCAGCAAGTGGGAAAACAGACTAATGTGAAGGAAATACAGCCAAGGCTTTGGCTGGAACATGAGGGAAAGAGCCCAAATTGTGTCTTCACATTTCCTCCTGTTCCCCCATCCCAGCATGTTTCCCTTGTGTAATCCACTGTGCTTCCAAATGTGCATCACACCACGTCTTCTGCAGCACAGCCAGTCTGTCATCCCTCCTGAGCAGGGCAGGGAGGGATGGAAGCTCCCAGTGCAGACACAGAGCATTGCATCTCATAATATTTGAATCATTCACAAATTAGATAGATTAAGCTGCACAAAATGGCCTTTTTTAGTCCCTTAGGGTGGGCTTGGACTGATGTTACTTGGCTGTGAGCTTGTTTGAAGGGAGATGAGAAATGATTTCTGGTTTTTTAAAATAATAATTGTTAATGTCACAGAACAAATTCCGTCTTTGCCTAATCTGACCCCGCTCTTCATCACCATTGATCCTGAGAGGGACAACCAAGAAGCCATTGCCAAATATGTTAAAGGTATTACTGCTTTCTTCCTCTGTGTCTCATAGCATGTAATACCGAGCACTGGTAAGGAGGCTCTTGAAGGGATTGTTTTCACTAAAATGTGTAAATGTCTTGTTTCTATGTAGAATTTTCTCCAAAGCTGGTCGGGTTGACTGGTACCAGGGCACAGATTGACCAAGTGGCTAAAGCTTATCGTGTGTACTACAGCGAGGGCCCCAAGGATGAGGACAACGACTACATTGTAAGTAAGAGTAGGGCCTTTGCCTACTGAAAGGCTGTGGATAAGAGCAGCATATAGATTTTAAAACCAGCTGTTGGATCTGTGCTGTAGTCCCAGGTGACAGAGCCCTGTTCAAAACATGTCCCAGCCCAGGCCTGCAGACAGTAGCACAGGAACTAGCAAGGCTGGCAGTTAGTTGAATGTAATATATTTGACTGGCTGCCTTCCTGAGTGCTCCACAGTGAAAATGGAACTGGGAAATTAAGGTGTCTTTAGTTCAGCAAGATTACAACTTGGAAATTAAGAAACTTCAGGTGGAAGTGTGGAAAAGGAAAAGAACAGCTTTTTATTAACAAAATCTGAATAAAAAACAAATGGTGCAATCAAAAACTTTCAGAAGAAACAAAACAAACTCCCAGTTCCCCATATGGGAGGGGGAAGAAACCCAGGGCAGGGCGAAGGGGAAGGGGGGGAAGCTGAAGGCAAAATGTCCAGGGAGCTCAAGAGCTGCTTGCACCCATGTGTGCTCAGAGCCAGCAATGAAAGAGTCCTTTTGGCCACAGGTAGTTCAAAGGCAGAGTACCTTGCTCTGAGGTGGTCAGGCAGAATACCTCGCTCTGAGGTGGGCTGGTCTCTCTCTCTCAGTCATCCTCTGCGAGGTGTTCCGTGGTAAAAAAACCCTTCCTGTCAGGAAAAGAAAAGGAGGGCGGCCAAAACCGGGCTCCCGCTCTGTCCAGTGGGCAGACAAAACCAAAAACCTCCCAACAAAAGACTCTCCAGCTGTGCCCCTGGCAATTGTGCTTCCAGGAAACCTCCCTCTTCCCCTGCTCCTGCACTCCCCACGTCCCCCGACTTCATCAGAAACAGATGAGGGGAGGGGAAACAGGACCCTAGGGAAAAATTCCAACATCTCTTTTCAAACCTATGACATAAGGCAATTGGAAGTGGGAGAAATGACAAGTAAAAGTTACTAAGAACTCATTCCTTGACAAACTGACACCAAGGAATGGAGTCTTCCTGGCAAGAGACTTGGATATCTCCCTGCACATACTGGGGGGATCTTCCTGTTGCAAACAGCGTGCAAGAGAGACCATGTTCATTAGTGCTAAATTAAGTGGGAATAAAATACATAAGTAACAAGGAAGAAAATGAGGTTTGAGTGAGGCTGAACTGGGTTGTCAAAATCTTACCCTCTGGAAGTGACAGGACTGGTTATAGGACTCTGAGCTGCTGCCAAGACCTTCCTGTCTTGCCATGTTCTGAGCAAGCTGGAAGAGTAAAGCAGATACAGGTGACAGGAAGAGTGAGGTTACATCTTATTTGATCTGCCTTGTTTTTTTCTTCATTACAAAAACTGAGGACATTGGAAGAAACTAAAAACAGGTTCAAAAGGAAAGGTAATGATTCTCATTGCAATGGGCATGTGAGGAGTGGCATCCTGTGCTGCAGGTGCAAATGCCGGAAGTCCACAGGGAGACTTGTTCTTAGTCTTTGGAAAAAACAATCTTTTGAGGGTTATGATGTGCACAGAAATCTTGTGTAGTTCAGGAAGTCTGTGAGATGAAAGTGTTTGGAAACTGGGAGGTAATAGAGGAAGGTAACATATTTTGGTGTTGGTTTTATACTCTAAAGGGACTGGTTTTGGCCATTGTTTGGGGTGGCATGCTGAGGCAAATTGGTCTAATCCAGTATTGTCAATTCTTAATCTGGTTAAGAATTTAAAAGACCTGGTTAAAAACCACCTGACTCCTGCAAAAAAATTATCCAAAAAGATTGGGGCAGCAAAAAAAGTGGTGCATGGAAAGAAGGAGCAAGAGTAGCACATGATCTCAGTGAAGAGAAGATGAAATCACTGTCTACTGCTCTGCATCATTGAGGTGGGAGATCAGTAACTTGTTTTCACTTGAAATGGCAACTGGAAAAATACAGAAGCCTGTGACTAAGACACTGTATTTGGATGGAGAAATGGAATGCCTATTTAAATCAATATGAAATCAATCTAAAGATACGGCCTAATATCAGACTTTTGGAAGGGGGCTGGTGGAAAAGCAACAATAGGTTATAGGAACAGGATTGGCAAAGGATGCCTGCTCAGGAGAGGGAAAGAGCTCCAAAGAACCTGACACTAAATAAGTGAACTGAAGTTGAGGAGAGCTGGTGGAAAGAGGCCGGCAAAGCTGCTGAGTGATGCTGCTTGGCAAGTGAACTGCATGTGGATTCTAGTGAAGCACACCCAGATCCTGGCATGGCCATGAAGGGACAGTACAGGGGTTCAGCCAAGAAAAATAACTCCATGGGTGACAGCAGCTTGGAGGGAGGCTGGAGGATGACACTGGACATAGGGGAAGGGACTCAGGATCCAGGAGGGGACCACTGCTCTGTGTTAGGGCTGTGAGTCTGAGGGGAGGGAAGGACAGCAAGGAAGAAAGGCCAGTGAATTGGGTGAAAGTAGGAGAGCAGCTTAGGAGCCCCAGATGTGGTGCCAGGGAGGAAGAAAATACCTGTATCTCCCTAGAATTCATCATAGGCTCTTGGGTTTGGGCTCTGCATGCTCAGGGCATGGAGGGCAGGGGACACAGGACTCAGGTATGGAGTGGAAAAAGGACAATGACAATAGCAGACCTGGGAGGGAGAGCTGGAAGCTGGTCTTGTGCCTAGCTCAGACACATCCAGGTACTTTATACTCTTGTCAGTTCTTCCAGTAAGGTTTTTTCCTCATTATGTCTTGCCTGGACACGTGTTCCCAGCTGATGATGGAGTCTGATGTCTGTGCAGGGGTGGGCTCTCTTTCCTCTGCTGTGGGGTGGGGAGGAAGAACAAGTCCACTGCAGCCTTTGCTGCTTGTTTTGACTTGAAAAGAACATTGAGATGAGCATTTAAAAGCAATAGTTTCTATTTGAATCTTTCAAGTATTACTTGGATATTACTAGTTCCTATTTAATAATCTCAATTCTGTAATTACCAATAACAGAATATCCAATTTACGTGTTTTAGGCTGTGATTTACAAGATTTGAAACTCAAATTTTGACCTTGAGAGCATGCAGTGGGAACAGTGCAGGCTTCAGGCAGGCACAGCTTGAAAAACTGTCTTTTGCACCCAAATGGCCCTCTATCCTGAACGTATGTAACTTCAATAGCCCACGGAGTTAAGATGTTCTGAGCAGGCAACCTGATTTTTCAGCTTTGTTTATGCTAGTTTCCACGGGAAGGATCTAAATTGTGATTGATCTTGCTTAAGAAAAATTGTCTCCTCTGACTTGATTTTGTGATCTGATCTTGGAAATTTGAAACTAGAGTAAAATATCTTAATTAAACCCATGTCAGAAAAATTTTGAGAAAAATTATTTCAATGGCAGAAATCCCACTAAGTTTAATGCATCCTTTTAGATTGTGGTCCTGGAAATGTTCCTGTGATTTCTCCTTTCAAACACAGCTAAGTCAGAGCACAGGTGTGTTTCAGACCCCAGCAATCACAGGTTCGTGGCCTCCTTTGCCAGTTCTTTGAGTCTTTGCTGATAAAGGTGTGGTCACAGTTGGGTGCAGACAGTGCTTGCAGTGGCATTTAAATAAATGTGCAGTGGAGTTAATGAGGGCACTTGGTGTGTTCAGCTGGAGCAGAGGAGACTGAGGGGAGACCTCCCTGCAGTTCCAACTGCCTGGGCAGGGGCAGAGGAGGGGCAGGACTGAGCTCTGCTCTGGGGGGAGCAGGGACAGCCCCCAGGGAATGGCTGGAGCTGTGTCAGGGCAGGCTCAGGGTGGATCTCAGCAAAAGGTTCTTCCCCCAGAGGCTGGTTGGGCACTGAACAGGCTCCCCAGGGCAGTGGGCACAGCCCCAAGGCTGCCAGAGCTGCAGGAGGCTTTGGCTGATCCTCTGGGGCACAGGGGGTGACTCTTGGGGATGGACCTGTGCAGGGCTGAGGGTTGGACTGGATGGTCCTTGTGGGTCCCTCCCAACTCGCTGTATTCTGTAAATTTGGTATAAATCCAGTGGGAATGCTAGGACATCCACGTGTGAGGGTGTCTCGGGGCCAGCAGGGGGGGCCCCTGCCCTGCTTGTCCCTGTATCCAGAGGCGTTCCTTGCTCCACTCCCACATCCCGGTGAGGTGCTGGATCCTGCTGTTTGCCTACAGTGAGCTTGGTTTAATAGAATACTCCTGTTTATATTGCACTTACATTCTGTTAGCAGCAGGAGCTTGAATACCTTGTGGGCATCAGGGAGCATCATGAGAAGTAGAGGGAAACTGGGAGAAGACCATCAACCTTAGGGCTGCAGGAAGGGGCCCTAACTTAGACAAGACTTGTGTGCAGAAAGTATTTCTGCACGCATTCTGAGGGTGCAACATGTTTTCTCTGTTTATTTTCTTGGGTAAAACCAGCAGAGGTCCCTGAGGTGATCACAGAATCATCAAATAGCCTGAGTAGGAAGAAACCCACAAGGATCAGTGAGTCTAACTCCTGGCCCTGCACAGACACCCCAGCAATGCCAGCATGTGCCTGAGAGAAGAGCAGCAGTGATGCTGAGGTTTTCCTTGTCTCGCTTTACCTTCTTGGGGAGAAGTTTGCAGCTGCCAAAGGCTGAACTAGACACTGCTGCTGACAGAGAAGTGCAGGATGTTCCAATATTTAAAGGGTGCCTACAAAGAAGATGGAAGCTCCCTTTTCTTGGGGAGTCATGCAGAAAAGACAAGGCACAATAGGTACAACTTACCCCTGGGGAGATTCCAATTAGACACAAGAGGAAAAATTTTCCCAAGTAGAAGAGTCAGCCATTGGAATAATCTCCCCAGGGAAGTGGCAGTTTTCCCAACATTGGATACGTTTAAAATTTGGCTGGACAGGGTTCCTGGGCCATCTTGTCC
>NW_020956130.1:82230-126463 GCF_003031625.1 Empidonax traillii | reverse complement strand
AAGACAAGGCACAATAGGTACAACTTACCCCTGGGGAGATTCCAATTAGACACAAGAGGAAAAATTTTCCCAAGTAGAAGAGTCAGCCATTGGAATAATCTCCCCAGGGAAGTGGCAGTTTTCCCAACATTGGATACGTTTAAAATTTGGCTGGACAGGGTTCCTGGGCCATCTTGTCCAGGCTGTATTTTTGCCAAGAGAGGTTGGACCAGATGATTCATGAGGTCCTTTCTGACCTGGTGGTGTGTGATTCTGTGATCTCTTTCACCAAGCTGTGTTGTGCTCTCTTGCAGGTGGATCACACAATAATAATGTACCTCCTGGGGCCTGATGGTGACTTTGTGGACTATTATGGCCAGAATAAGAGGAGCACTGAGATTTCGGCTTCTATTGCTGCACACATGAGAAAATACAGATCCTAAAACACAAAGTCTTCAAAGATTGCTGTGAACGTCACCTGTGGGTTTGGCTGTGGTTGGACACTGGAGTTAAAGCAGAAGCACACAAGTGTAACATCCTGTCACAGCATGCCCCCTTTCTTCCAAACAAGAGAGGCAATCCTGTTTCTGCAAATTGCCATTACCAAAGATCTCTGCAGAGCCTTCCCTGTGGATATTATTTGCAGCAAGATCTAGGCTACCAAGTGAAATTGGGGACTTCTCTGAATCATTGTTGGGAGCAAAAAATGGAAAGCACTTTTCATTTGAGAAGAATGTGTGTGCTCCTGGTAAAATTAGCTGGTATCTCTTGGCAAGGCACCAGCAAAGGACGGTCACTGCAGGAGGATTGCTTGGTGAAAAGCCATGGGGCCATGGCATTCTCAGAGGAGCTGTGCCCTCTGTTTTTTCTGTACTGTCTTGCCTTCTGGGAGAGGCAGTTGCACTATTACAAGCAGGGGAGCCTTAAGAGTGCTCCTTTATCCAGGTTAAGGAGGTGAAGAGCACAGAAAGCACTGGCAGTTTCCATGCCTGAGACCAGCCCTGTAGTGTGCCTGATCTCTTCGTCTGAATGAACAAATGAAAGGGTTTTTTCTGCTGATTTTTCCAGGTGAACACTGTTCACTTATAAGGAAAAGAGAAATGGGTTGCAAATAGGTTTTTCTTCTGATGTAAATGATTGTGTGCATAGTTGCTCTGATTGTGCTGAGCAGGGAAATAGGAGGGTGGAGGGGGCTGTGTCCATGCAGAGGGCTGGCAATCAGATGCATTTTATGCAGTGCAGCATTTGAAAATAAAGATTTCTTTGTATAGGCAATATATATTTTTCTTTCCTTAGTTAGGTTTGCCTAGAATATCACCACAGCTTTGTATGCCAGTCAAGCTTCATGTTCTTGCTCTGTTTTCCTTCTTTCTAAAAAGCAGTATTTATTTCTCATGCACACCAGAAGCCCAAGGTGCTTTTTTAAGGCAGCTGAACCCCACAGAATGGCCCACTGGAGATGAACCAGAAAAGTTCTTGATGTGAGTCCCAGAGTGTCTTAGACTGAACACAAGTGTTCCTGCAGGTAGCACTGGTGTTCTCCTGAGTGTGGGAGAGAACATTCCTGTCCAAGGGAAGGTGCAAGGTCTATGGAAAATTTCTGTCTTTCCAAAATTGTGAAAAGCAGTAAACTTGACCTGTTCCAGAGCAGTTCTAAACCATAACTGAGTAGTGCAGGCCCCATCAACTGCCCTGTACTGTGGTACCTCCTGAGGGTGCCTGGAATGTTGCTGTGATAGAGTATGTCTCACATGGAGTTGTTCTTGTAAAGCGCTCTCAAGGAAGGAAGGTTCCCAAAGTTCCAAGCTAGGAATTTTTTTCTTTGCCTCTCAAATACTACATAGTTTAAAGAAGGGCATTTTTTGTCTTTTAAAGCAAGATTTTTTTAAAATCAGTTTGCAGTGGGACTTTTAAAAAGTGCCCTAGTAGGCTTAACCTCAACAACTGAAAAGGAAATTAGGGTTTTTTTCATCTCTTTGTGCTGGCTAGGTTGATTGCAGCAGGCAATAGGAGTGGTTCCAAAGGAAATTTCACACTTGACTCTTCTATCAGTAAGAGGGTGTGTCAAATCCAATGTGTTATCAATGGTATTAGTGTCTGTGATAAGTGGTACCCTGGCAATAATGACTTTGTTTTCATGGAGGGGTTGCAAGTGTCAGCATTGTTTCAGAAGAGCCTTTCCTTGCTGTTTGGTTTTTCCCCACAATCCTGGAGGTAACGAATTTCCCAACTTCCATTACAGAGCTGACTTTTGGCACCTCTTGGCCCTGCATTTCCCTGTGCAAGTGGCTGTGACCAGTTTATTTTGAAACAAGATGGGCCATGGCTTGACCTGCTGCTGATAGTCCTGTGGAAGCTGGGCTGTAGACCTCTGGGGCTCCACCAGGGCAGAGTAGAGGGACAAAATTCCCTCCCTTGACCTGGTAGCCATGCTTCCCTTCATGCAGCCCAAGGTATGGTTGGCTTTTCTGGGCTGCCAGTGAACATTGCTGGGAATGCTGAGCTTCCTGTCAACCAATGTGCATCAAATACCGATGTAGGAGGCGTGGTGGGAGTGGGACTAAGCAATGGAGCAGCTGATCCAGGAGGACTCTTTGCCCCTTTGAAGTTTCTGCTTCTCCTCATTATTCCCAAGCACTTAAGATAGCCTGTAGAGAAAAGGTGGATTTCGATATTGTAATTGACTCTTTAGGGAATGGAAAGACTCATAATACTTGTTTTTCAGCCATATCTGTCTTCCAAAAGAAGTAGAAAGAGACTATTTCAAAGGCTAAAGTGCAGAGGGTTGATTGTGGGGCTAAGGGAGAGGGAGGGTGTATTTATTTAAAAGCCTTTTATGTAACTGATACTGAGTAGAGGCGTGGTTTGAGTTTGTAAGGTAGCCTGTTCCAGGCACAGGGCATGGCCTGGGTTCTTGTCTCTTGTGGCAGCGTAGGGATCTCCATCAGCAGCAGGCACTGACATGCCAGCATTGTCTTTGTGCCATGTGGGCATTTCTTCCTTCCCACATCAGTGTGAAAGCTCCTCACTGAACCCTCCCGTGGTGTCTGGGGGCTCTGACTACCCTCCTGTTTCCCAGGGTATAAAAAGCATGGCAGTTTCCTCGAGCCTTCCCCAAAATCATGGTGCTTCTGCTGGTCTGCATGGAACGGAAGCACAAAGGGGCATGTGCAGGCTCCACAGCAGGAGGAGTTTAGAGGGAGGGAGTTTAGCTAATGTAAAGGAGACACTCATGCAAAAATATCAGGAGAGGGCCTGTTGCTCACTACAGTGATCTGCAGTAGGTTCTGATCAGTTGTTACTGGCAACAGGAAAGAAATAGTGAAAACTGTAGTTCCTGAAGGAACTTGGTGCCTTGGTCTAGTAGCCATGGGGGTAGTGGACCACGGGTTGGACTTGATGATCTCAGAGGTCTTTTCCAACCTGGCTGGTTGTATGATTCTGTGATTGCTGGATAATGGTAAATTGCTGCTAAACAGCTACTGCTCACCTCATGTCTGTGCAACAAGTGCTGGCTCTGTAATGAAGTCAGTCCTATCACAAGATGCTCCTTTTTCTGTTGTGTGACTCCACGTGACCCCTCCCATGCATTTTCACATATGTTGGGTACTTGGTCTCTGTCACAAGTGACACCTTCAGGTCTGTATTTATTCAACCCTCTGTGAGTTCTTGGTGTCAACAGAGTCTTCAGGGCCAAGTCTCTGCCCCATCCCTTACCATCCCGTGGCTCTGCTCTGCACAGCAGCCTCTGCCTGCCCTTCTCAAGGTCTGCTGTCACAGCAGGCTTGTATTTCAAATATTGCAGCAGTGTGTTAGTGCCAAATACCTTATTCTGCACCGAGTACAGTCTGTGTAAAAGCAGGATTGTATGGGGCAATGGTAAGTAAAAACAAATTAGCCAGAAACACCTGCTCAGAAGAAAGAACTGGTGTTACAGCTGAGCCAAGTTAAAGCAGGATTGGGACAAGGGGTGCCTCTGTCCCAAGGCTTTGCAGACTCAGCTCATGGGCTGCAGCCTGGGAAGAGTTACCCCATCTGTACTGATTTCCCTAAAGCTCATTTGCAGCTGACTCGGCTGCAGAGGCAAATGCAGGGTTCCTGTCTTCTCCCAAATGTTTTGGCAGAAGTGTCACGTCCTTTTTCTTGTTTTTCTGTGCCCTAAGAGGCAGAGCCAGCTGACCCAGGAAGACGGGTTGTGTGGGAAGGGCCCAGAGAGATGTAGGATGGAGGGATGTGTCCCTTGCCTCCCAAGAGGATGTCCTGCTCCTTTCTGCCTCTCATACTGACTGTGCTGATCACAGTTCCCTTGGCCTTTCCCAGGAGGGAAGCTTTCTTTGATAGTGAGGCGGTTTTTTTGTTGTGTTTGTGGGGTTTTGGTTTTGTTGTTGATGTTTGGTATTTGGTTTCTTATTTGTTTGGAGTTTTGTTTGTTTATTAAAAACAACAAAAGTGTTGTTCAGGCAAGTGTTAGGCTTTCACTGCCCTGCCTTGCTGACAACAAGGAGCACAGCTCTGTTCCCTGCATGTTTAGGAGGCCCAAGGGCTGTGCCAGGTGATCAGTGGGAGGAGAGGCAGAGCTGGTGTGGGGGGTGGGGATGGGGAATGTGCTATGGGTGCTTGGAGATGCTTTGTCAGGGGATGTTCAGCATTTCTCCAGCCCAGTATTGGAAATGGGACAAACTCCCTCTGTAGGTATTTTACCAAATTCCCTGTAGCCCCGGGCACAGTGCCTGGCCCACAGGGAGGGAGCCCAGCTCTGGCAGGGGCAGGTTTGTGGCGGGGCTGTGCTGGTCACTGGCCTGGGGGTGCCAGGCTCCCTAAGTGGGTCTCCCCTCTGGAAACTACTGGAGGACAAGTTTCACTTGGGAACCAAATTTGTTGGAGCCTGGTGCTGTGCCAGGTGAACCTGTGCTACCTTGGGCAAATGGGAACCCCTGAGTGCCCATGGCAGAGGGGGGCAGAGCACAGTCCTGGCTGGGGCCAATCCATGGAGCTCTGCTGCGTGTGCCTGAGGCATTCCCAGCCCCAGGATGTGTCCTGGAAAATACCAGTGGAAAACAGCATCTCCTCCGAGTGGCTGACATCCCTACCACTGGTGCCATCCCAGGCTGGGGGCTAGGGACAAGATGTCTGAGGAATGAGGAACAGCTCCATTTGTCTACCCAAGGAAGGCAACACATTCCTCATGCCATGGAGGAGCTCAGCTAATGAGTGATACTAATGCCACCTGGATGAAGCTGGCTGTTTTAGGAATTTTCTCAGCACCAGCATGGGCACAGGCAGGAACTGAAGAGGTACAGAGACTGTGGCTTTAAACATCTGCAAAGCCCTGTGTTATATTTTTCAGTCCAGATCACAGAATAACACAGATATGAAGGACCTTTGGGAGGTTTGTAGTCCAACCTCCAGCTCAAAGTAGGGGCAGCTGCAAGGTCAGACCAGGATACTTCAGGTTTTAAACAGCTAGGGCACAAAAACCTCCAAGGATGGAGGCTTCATAACCGCTCTAGATGGATAAAATAATGTTTCCTGCTAAAGCAAGTATTTTTCTTCATATCCAGTTTGAACTTCTCATTTCAACTTCTTTACCAGGGTGAAGAGACTGATTCCATCTTCTTTACAACCTCCTCATGGGTATTGGAAGGCTGCTGTTAGATCCTCCTGAAGCCTTGTCCTTCCCAGTCTGGGCAAGCCCTGTTCCCTCCTCCTCTCTTTGTGTTGTATGTGACGGCCAGCTCAAGGTCCCTGACTGTCTTGATCTAAGATTCTCACACTGTTCCCTGCCCAGTCCCAGCATGTGTTTTTTTAAGGATGTTTTCCTTACTGAGTGCAGGACTTTGCATTAGTCCTTGTTGAACTTCATAAGGTTCCTGTCAGCACATCCTCCGGTCTACCTGGATCCCTCTGGATGGCAGCTCTGATCCAGAGGTTTGGCTGTCCCTCCCCATGTTTGCCTCTGTGGTGTTTCCTCTGCCAGGTGATTGGCAAAGGGGCTGCCCCAGGCACATGCCCCATCAACAACTGTCCTCTCCTACTGCCCAAACAGGTTCTTCAGCCACCTGGATGCCTACCCAGCCAGGCCATGAGCTCCTCTGCTGGACACAACAGTGATGTGGCAGGTGGTTCTGGGAGCTGAGGTTGGTCAGTGCCTACTGTTCTCTCCACAGCTGCAGATCTGGTCATTCCATCACAAAAGGCAATCGGGAAGGGCAGGTGTGATTTACTTCATGATAAATGGACATTGACTGTTCCCAGCCACAGTCCCAGAGATGTACTCCAAACACATTTCTCTGTGTGTTTTTCCCCATCTCCATTATTTTTTGTCTGCATCTAAAGAAGAAACCTCTCAGAAAAGCAAGCTAGTACCTCCTGAGAGGACGTGGGAGCAGGTTGGGCCTTGGTCCACAGTCATCTGGACAAAACCCAAATCAGGTTTTATTTTTCCATACTCTGTTGTGACATGTGTATTCCCAGTGCGAAAATACTCTCTGTGCCTGCAGGGATAGCCAGAAGGGCTCAGCCCAAATCCAGTTTTGATGATAAGGAGATTGACCTGGATCACAAGGCTGTGACACAGGAATGTATCTGCTCCATGTGCAGCTGCCGAGCTCCCGTGTGCAGGCGGGTGCAGCAGGGGCTGTGGCTCCCTGGCCTGGCCAGTCTGGGCCTGTCCTGGGTGCTCGTGCCAGAGGAGCTTGGTTTTGCCCAGGAGCTGTGCTGGGGCACTGAGGGCTGCCCTGCTCATGGGTGCTCACACAGGGCTTTGTGCACTCCCTGGGGTCTGTCCCCAGCCAGAGCATCCTGCTGTGCCCTGGAGGGACTCTCCAGGAAGATTTCAGGGCAGGTATTTCCCACAGCACTGGATTTACCTGCTGCCTCCAAACAAGCTCCCATCCCTGTCAGTGCCAGCTGGGCCCCTCTGTGCGTCCAGGGCCTGGTGGGTCACCACAGGGGCTTGCTGGCCTGGGCCTGCAGCTGCTCCTGGGTTGGTGGCCCAGCTGTCAGCAGCCATGCCCTGCTTGGGACAGATTTGTACCAGCAGCACTTTCTTTGAGACAAAAACAATCTCAAGAGCGCTTCCAAGCCACTCCAAAGCACAAACCTGCCAGCTTGACTGAGGGGCAAGCTGCAGTGCCAGTGAGAGAGGGCAGGGAAGAGGGCTGCAGTGCCAGTGAGAGAGGGCAGGGAAGAGGGCTGCAGTGCTCAGGGCAGCTCTGCTGTGCCTCTTGCAGGGGCTCAGAGATTGGAAGCTGCTTTTGTGTCTCAGGTCCCTGTTCCTGGGTATTGGGGTTACAGGGAGGCAGCAGGGGGGTTTCTACTGGCACAGCTGCCTCAAGCACAGGCCAGAGCAGGTTGTGCAGAGGGCAGCAAAACACCAGCATTAGCCCAAGTGATGGGACAGACCTGGGGACAACCGTGGGGTGCCTGGAACACCGAGGTGTGCGCTTGAGCTGACACCTGGCCCTGTGGCTGCCACAGGCCCTGCAACCCTCCAAGCTCTTCCCAGCCCTGTTGTTTTTCCCTGACCCCCTCCCCTGGGGTGAGCAGTGCCGTGCTGCTCACAAAGGAGTTCACCTGGTGCAGACTCAGGGTTCAGGTCAGCTGCTGTGGGAGTTCTTCAGCAACTGCAACCATGGCACTGAGCTGCAGTGACAAAGTTTTCTGGCCACTGCAGGAAGCTGAAACTCAGCATCCTCCTGCAGCCACCCAGAGCCACTTCATCCTTGCTGCTTGCTCACAGCCTGAGGAAGAGAGCAAGTCTTGCTCATCCCCAGCCTGGGCCATGGACGTGTGTGGTTGGAGATACTGTTGCTCTTTCTTCCTTTCTCAGTGCCTTTGCAGATATCTGCATTTTATGAGCCTTTTCTCACTTGACCAAACTTACGTGGTCCCAGCACTGACCCTGCATTCCAAAGATGAGCTCCCATCGGCCCCTAGCCAGGATCTGGAATGAGTGAGAGGTCTCACGTGCTCTCTGGTGAACTGATGGATGGAGCTGGAGTCTCAGCACTGAGTTGGGCTCTCCAGCACCTGCTGCAAATCAGGTTGTGTTTCAGTCAGGTAAAAGAAGCAATGCACGGACTTCTGAGGGGTCAAAAGAGCTGGGAACAGCCTGCACTTATGCACTGAGGTTGCTGGTTGCAGCCAAAGCTTTCCAGTCCCTGCTGCTGGAGTAGCTGTGGCTCCAGGACAGTGTGTGCTGGGGCTGCTCAGGAGCCCCCCAGCCTTGGGGCAGTGAGTCTGAACTGAGTGAAGCACTTACTGTGGTCTGTGCTGTGGGGGAATGGCCACAGTCCTTGCTGTCAGACACGAACTCACAAGCAGGTCAGTTTTACTGGATTGCCCTTACGAGCAATCTGGTGGCCTACAGGGAAAGGCAAAAAGCTGACTATTTGCCTACTGGAAAAGAATTTAAAAGGTTTGGGTTGGTTCAGCAGCTCTACATTAGTTGTATGTGCTGCTAGGAGGATGAAGGTCTGTGCTGGGGAGACCTGGGCAGGAATGACTGCATTCATTCCTCTGTACAAGAGCCAGCTCATTCCATGTTTTAAGCTGTGTATTACTAGTTTAATAAAGCAGGTTCCTTCAGCATGCCAGGGAACTTACTCAGCTGCAGCTTACAAAACCTCCTTGTTCTCCCAAAGTTCTTTGTGCAAAAATAGATAGACACCAACCAGTAAATCCACCTTTAATTTGTGGGGGTATATTGAGCCATGAGTGCCCTTTTCTGAATGCAGGGCAGCACTGAAAGCTCCCTGGCAGCACTGTGATGAGAGAGCCTTGCAAGGCAATGTGGCTCGTGGTGACTCCCTCGCGACCTTCACCTTAGGACAGCTCTGTGTCTGCACTGATGTTGGCAGCACAGAGCAACAGATGTACCTGCAGCTGCTGTTCCTGGGGCTGTTTGTGAGTGGATGTTCACCTACACGAGTGCCCTGGGCCTTTCTGCACTGCCCTAGGAAGGCTTTGGCCACAAAGGAAGGTAATCCACTGCCCTGTGGCCCTGAGAAGCTGAAGCAGGGTGGTGTTGGCCTGGGACTCACCAAGGACACTCTTTTCCTAGGACATCATTTCTTGCCTGCCCAAACCCCAAGCTTGTAGCAGTCCTGGCTGGAGTTGAATGGTGCTCAGGGTCAATCTTGTAGCCTGTGGTGAGCAGCAGCCCCCTTACCCCAACTCCAAATGCAGTTGGCCTGTTCATGGGAGTAATCTGCTCTGGCTGTGTGGGTGGGGGGGAGGCACAGTGACCCTGGGCACCAGTAACACTGAGTCCAGATGAGCAGGACTCCAGAGCTTTGAGCTAAGGAAGGAGATCCAGGCACTCAGTGAGTAAAACAAAAAGGCTGCTTTTCCCTGTCAAGCTCTTGTGAGGCAAAGAAATAAGTATGTTTTGCTTTTATAAGAAAATGTTGGGAATGGATGTTGTCCAGTCTGTTCATTCCTTGGCTCCCATGCCCTCTGAAATGGCCTGTATGTGCTCAGACACTTTGTCATGGTCGGGGTGGAGCCCTCATGCTGAAGCTGTGGAGCTTGAAGGGTAATTTGCTGGGATTTGTTCTTTCATTTTCCATAATAACTGGGGGCATGTTGCAGTAACCAGCCCCCTGGTTAGGCACTGGTGTGTGGTCCCTGCAACCCCTTCTGGAGCTTCTCACCAGTTGCTGGGACAGAAGCAGCAGATGCCCCACTGCCAACCATGACTCTTGGCTCAGGCTCAGCAGCTGATGAACCTCCTGCCCAGCCAGATCCTGCTGTCTGCAGGGCAGAGGGGACCTGGCACCATTCCCTCTCCCACCCCATCCATGGGAAGCTGTTCTGGGGTGTCCACCTGACTCAGGGATGTGAAACCCCTACTCCCTGCCCCCAAATCCAGATCTGTGAAGTGAGAACCACTCATCAGCCTGGGAGGTGTCTGGAAAAGAGGGGCAACCCCAGGGCATGGTGGGGACACTGTGGGGTGTGTGGGGAAGGACTGGGTGATCAGCAGGGGGTTTGTTCCCCATTTGTTCCCTGTTTGTTCCTCAGGGTTCCATGATCTTAGGGACCAAATCAGAGAGAAGGTGTTTGCAGGGAGATCAGCGTTGCCCAGTCTGGTACTGGCACTTTTTTATGGTTTTGAGTCCATGTTGAAAAGATCTAAGCCTGCTCTCACAGTACATGTGCCCACTGCTGCTCCCTGCAGTACATGTGCTCCAAGCCCCAGGCCCAGAAATCGTGGATGTATTGTGCTAAATTTTTCCTTAAAACTTTCATTGGAGACATCTGGCAGGAACAAGGACAGCCCAGGCATTTGATATCCCAAAAAGCTGAAAGGAATTGAAACCAGAGGCTAGTGAACATTAGAAAGAAAGTAGCAAGGAGCACCATTCCTTGTGTCAGAAGACACTTAGCTGCAGTGATGGTTTAGCTTTAGCTGCAATTCAATGCACATTATCTCTATGCTTCATTCCAGTTGGTTTTAGTGCCAGAGACTTTTGAAAGAGCAGCTGTAAAGCAGAGCTGCAGTGCAGAAGGACTGTGACACTCACCTTGGGCTTCCTTAGAGTGCTTCTCTCCAGGTAATTTATATTTCTGAGAAAACCCCAGTAGATTCAGCTACAAGCTCTTTAATTAGACATTTACCTGGAGTAATTTTCAGTGACAAGTAAGAGCAGGTTGATTTTGGAAAGGTCTACACATCCCTGCTGTGCTGCGTACGCTGAGCTGCCCATGCTGGGCTGTGCCCGCAGGGGTGGAGGGACGGTGCTGGCACCCAACTGGTCCCACCACAACCATCACCTCTGTGCTATTCCAGTTTTGGGTTTTCCTGAGGGCGAGCAGGATCCTGCACGAGTGCACAGATGTCACTTGTGTGTGGCCTGTTGTAGCTCATGGCTTTGTGGGTAGGAGACTTGTATGGTCCTGGGGACTAGGTGAAACACTTGAGATGTTTTACAGCTCTGGCAGTGCGATAGGAAGTATCTTCAGGAACAGGACCAAGTACCAGACATTATACTGGGAGCACAGTGTCCTCCAGCTGAGCCCTGGAGCCTCCAGGCTGCAGCCAGGTTTCCTTCTGCTGCCCCTGCTTCTGACACTGACTCCTAACATCTGCCTCCACTTCTGCGGAGGTGAGAGACATCAGCTGAAAATCCCAAGGCTAATAAAAGGTTTGATTTCGGGTCTCCTGTGACTGGAGCCCGCCCAGTCACTCCAAAGTGTGGAAAGGTGGCCCATCCCCACTTGGGTGCTTAGCAAAGTCCCTCAGCTCAGGCTAAGCAGATCCCCCCTTTTTCAGAAGAGTTTGTGATTTGTCCCTCTGGGTGACACAGCACAAGGAGCTTCATGTCAAGTCCTTGGGGACTGGATGACCTCCTGAAATCCTGTGCTCAGAAGCTGGAACCCAAGTGTCACAGCCTGCTTTGAGCCTGATCCAGCCTCTTCCCTGTAGAAGAGACAACTCATTCCTTTATGATCTCCCCTGCAGAGTGGGAAGGCCAGCTACCCTACCAGAGGGAAATACAGAGTTTCTAAAGTAGTTGCTCTCTGGAAAACTCCAAACACACACAATAACAACAGTAATCTTTCTTCAGCTTGCTGAAATTTTGGAACTTTCTTGATTGGCTTGAAACACCTGCAGTGTCCCACTCATTCCACTCCCACTGTCATTTATAAGGGAGACATAAGTTTTGTATCTGTCATGGGACTCTGATTTTCAATTGCACGAAGCTGTCATCCCAAATCATACAGCTTGTCAGTCATTCAGGGGCTCTGAAGCAGAGGCAAGTCCAGACATAGAAAGGTTTGTACACTTATTTCTTGAGACAGGAAAATCTAATGCATGTCCTTAACACCAAGGAAAAAAAAAATCAATAATTGAGGTGTGCAGATTTACCCACACTCCCCGAGTCTCGACATCCCTGCTTTGCAGCACAACAGGCATGGTTTTGTATCTCAGCCCTTGCTCCAGGCTACCTTCTGTTAAGATTTTACATCAACTACTATCTTGACAGATGTTTTCATATCATGATGGGGAACAGCGTAAAATCAGAGTGTGGCTGTTGTAATGCAAAGTGGGGCCTTTCCAACAGCAGGTGTGGAATAGCAATGCTGTGGTAGCTGGTTGTGTAGGTCATGGATCAGAATTAGAGATCTGAAAGTAATTAATGTGTATTTTTTTCAGCTACTAACCCTTGCTAGGCTGGGGAGAACATGAAGTGATACTGCAGCTTTTGGATATAGTGGATGGCCCTGAGTTAGAGACAGACTAGGATGGTGTCGGTGCAGGGAATTCATAGTTCATGAGATATATGGCTGTGGTGTCCATTTTTAATGACCTTTAATGAAATTACGGGCAACGTGGAAAATGTTTTTCAAAACGCTGGTGATTCACACTGGCAATTCACTATCAGGAAAAAGTCCCCAGCTGCTCATTGGTCTGGTGCGTCTCAGTTTTTGCTCTCAGTACATCCCCTGTGCTGAGTTCAAAGGGCTGATGACAAGGGATGAGGGCTAAAAAAAGCTTTTCCCTCATCCTGCAGGCTTAGGGGGATTCTAGGAATTCATAGTTCATGAGATATGTGGCTGTGGTGTCCATTTTTAATGACCTTAAATGAAATTACGGGCAACATGGAACATGTTTTTCAAAATGCTGGTGACTGACTCTGCTGCAAACCCACAAGGTCAGTTCTTGTTGGGCAAACACAAGGAGGGTCAGCCACTGTGGCCTAAAGACAAGTGATGGCCCCTGTGCTGCAGCAGCAGCTGCAGGTGTCCCAGGGTGCTCCAACTCAGAGTGGTGCTTTGGGAGGTGGCAGGAGCTATTTACAGTGGGCTTCTGGCTTCACACAAGTCCTGTAGGCTTCATTGTGCTGAGGGAAAACTGGTGCTGTAGCCTCGGATGAGCATCCATGCAGAGCAGAGAGAAAATGGGGCTTACAGAGCAGTGACAGAAGATGACCAGAACAGAGATCCTTCCTCCCCTGCACCAGGAGCTCTATCTGTGCATGAAGCTCCCACTGCTCCTGCCAGTCATCACCTGGCTGCTCTGTACCAGCCAAACCGTGTTTGGGACTGGGAGAGCTCCCTTCAAAGCCCACTGTGTCCCCAGGGAACTCATACCTGCTTTTCAAGAGTTTTTGAGTCAACTTTGCTGGTTTTGCTAAAGTCGGTGAAGGCTTGATCTCACTGGAAATGTGCACCTGGGATCACAGGTTTTTAGGCCAAGAGGGCAGTACCCCAGCAGCAGCCTGGCTGTGCTGCCCTCAGATGGGAGAGCTCAGCTCCAGGTCCTGCCTGTCCCCCAGCCTCTCCTGCAGGATTGGGGAATTTTGCTGCAGGTGTATTTTTCTCCCTTTTCCTCACTGTTTTCCTGTGCTTTTCAGGGCACCCACGTTGGCTGAAGTGGATTTGAGGGTGTTTTGGCAGCGTGGTCTGAGGAGCCTGTGGCACAGCCTTGCTCTGGGGAAGGGAGAGGGATGACTGAGTCTGTGGCCAGGCCTTACTGCCTGAACTGCCCCAGGCAGAGTTGCAGAAGGGCAGTGTGTCCTTGCTCAGCCTGTTTGTCCTAGACACAGCTGTGCCTTCCCCAGGCACAGCCAAGCTTGTAGCCCCAGGGATTCAGGTGAAAGTGCTGCTCTGGGTCACCAGTGCTCAGGACTGAGCAGAGCTGTTACTGTCCTAGCAGGCTGGCAAAGGGGGCAGTGCTCAGTGGTTTTGTGGCTACTGTGTCCTCTTACCCATATCCTTCTCACATGGGAATTGCAATCATCCACGTGTAAGAACCCTCCTAGAACAATGTGATGAGGCTTCTGCAGCTCCTTTTGGCAGCAAGGGCAGTGAATATCCTGGGCAGCCAAAATTGTATTTGGAGGTACATTTCTGTACCATATTCATGGTTTGGCATTCATGAACTGTCCACCCCTGGCTAGATTTGGGTGTTGTTCTTTCTGATTAGTGTCTATTTTGCCACGGTTTGTCACATCATACGTCAGTCACAGCCTCTTGTCCATTCCTCCCTGAGCCCTCCAGTGATGGGAAGCCACAAGAGTTGCCATAACTGATCCTATCACCTTTTTTCCTTTCCATGACCTTGCTCTCCACCCCACACAGGGCTGCTTTGGGTTCCCTGACCACTGTGCAGCTCTGCCCAGGCATCCTGTGAGCAGGAGCAGGGAGGCAGGTCCCTTCTGCACTGTAATTTTGTTGACATGTGGGTGAGAGTGGAACGAAGTGCTGGCCATGGTCACAGCTGGCAGGAGAACATGTGCCCAGGAGAGGAAATTCTCACAACAAAGGGTCTGCAAACCACAGATGGGTCCCAGAGTTACCAAAACTGGAAAAAGAGCAGCTCCTTTCCTTACACACTGTATATGGCAGAACACGAACATGAACTGTGGGCAGGCAGGAGTGTTGATCCCTTCCTCCCAAATATAGGGAAGGGGCTGAACCAAGAGCACCAGGCTGAGCCTATAAAAGCAGTCGGGGAGAAAGCCCTTGATGGCTCCTGATGTCCTGGCCATGCCTGTGGTCATGCTGTGACTGACCTGCAGAGTGGCAGAGGGCTCCTGACACAGGTCCTGTTCCCTGTGCTTGGAGCTTCACGAGGCTGTAGTGCTTGCAGTGGGAATTCTGCTGTGGATTCCCTGCTGGGCCGTTCCTGGGGCAGGGAAGGGCTGGTCTCAGCAGGTGTGGGTGCTTGCAGTAAGTGAGGGTGTCGGGCCTTTGGAGAGGCTGCAGCTTTGGTGAAGCCTGACCTTCCACTCTTTCTCTTGCAGAGATCTGAGATGTCAGCCCGTTCCTTCCTGCTTTCTGTTGACTGATTGTTAAGGTGAGAATTTAAGGTATGAAAACTAATATCTTGCCCAGGCTGGCATGAGCTGATTTTTGCCTTGTGCTCACCGTGGACAGGTCCCTGTTCTTCCTCCTGCATAAGCTGCTCGTGTCCATTCCTGCCCACTGTGGCTGCCCACCAGGGGACTAGGACAGGCTCCATGTTAATAAGGAGTGGGGAAGTCATAGATGAAAAACTAGGAGAAAAATGGTCTTCAGGGCTTCACTTTTTCTAAGAACTATGTTAATCCTTTAGAGATCCGTCCCCTTTGCCACACTTCCACTGGGAGACATCCTGCTCCTCTGGGCATGGATTTCCTTTCCCTGGGGCCATAAAAGGTGGCAGCTCCTTTTCACTACCTTGGTACATTCCAGCTTCGAAAGGCAAACATCTCCCTCAAGACCTGCAGCAGATGAAGGCTGGGAGGGGTGAGCTTGGAGCAGACAGCTGGGAAGAGCTGTGGATGTTCTCTGTGCTCTGAGGAGTGCCCAGGGGACCAGCACAGGGTGTATCTTTTAGCTGCAGCCGTGAGCAGACCCTGCCATGGAGGTTTTCGGGGAGGCGGCGCCGTACCTGCGCAAGTCAGAGAAGGAGAGAATAGAAGCCCAGAACCAGCCATTTGATGCCAAGACCTACTGCTTTGTGGCTGACCCCGAGGTGGAGTACACCAAAGGGAAGATCAAGGCTGCACAGGATGGGAAGATAACTGTGGAGACAGAGGATGGCAGAGTAAGTGAATTTCTCCTGGCCCTGCTGAAGGACCCAGGGCATCTGCTGGGGAGGGCAAGCAACGTGGGAAGAACTAGAGTAGCTCAGGCAAGAAATCTGCAAGAAATCTGCCTTGCTCTGCCCTCCAACTGGGACCAGCACAGCCTCCAGAGGAAAGCACAGCTCTGGATGCTGGGATAGTTATTCACTGGATAATTATTCTTGGTGTGGGCTTTAAAGAGCAGGCAGTGTTCCAAACCAGGCTGGGTTATTGCCTTGCCAGTCTTGGCGTTCCTCAACCGCTGCCTTTAAAACTTTCTTAGCTGTCATAGCCATTGATAAATTCTTTCCTTTACTGGTAGCAGAGCAGACAGATAATCTGAAAGTCCCCTTTGCATGAGAAATTGTCAGTGTTCCTGGCTGCAGTTTCCCAGAGGAACCTCCAAGGTGTTACTCTTCCAAAAATGCTGAAATGTCATAGCAGCTCATGTCCTGACAACTTTTGTAACAATAACTGCAGAGGCTCAAAGAACCACCTCGACCAACATCTTGGCAGTAGGTGCTACAAGAGTTTTAGAAAGCAAGTAAAGGGTGAGCAGTGATCCACAGCAGTCTCAGGGAAGTGACTGAGGCTGCACCAGGCTGAGATGCACAAGATCCTGCTTTTCTAGGGCCTGACTATTTTATGTCCATTTGGGCTTTTTGCCTCTGTAGTGGCCTGTGGGAAAGATTTCCACAGTTTAAAACTGGAGTAAGTGTAAAGTCCTTCCTTTTCTCTGCTATTTGCAACCTTACCTTTCCTTTCGCAAGGAGTAGAGGAGAATAATTCTTCCTTGCTGTGGCCATGGTTCTCTCCTTTTCACCCCCAAACTCTCAAGTTGTACTCTCCTCATAGAAAAACCATTTCGTATCTGTGACCATCTTTGTTTCTCTTCTCTGGAGCATTTATAGTACAATTCTATCCCTTCTCAGAGGTGTGATCAGTAATGAAGGTGTGAATGAACTGATGGGCACATCCTACATAACACTCCCTTCTTTTCTCCCTTTCTTTTCTAACTATTCCTAATATTTTAGAGCTTCCTGCCCTCTCCTGAGCACTGAGCTGCCCTTGTGTTAGTAGTGACCCCCAGGTATGTGCTGTGAGGAGCAGTTAATGCACAATCTCTTGTTCTATATGGAGACTTCCTGTGAGTCCTAATTGCTCAGGTGTTTGAATGCTTTAGAAAGGTATTTAGGGATACATATCACAAAACTGCTTTTGTAAACTGAGCCTGTAATTCTTGCTTTCTCAAAGGAGTCCAAAGACCATTCCCTAGTCAGGACTTGAGGTAGGAAGTAGTGTTCTGACTTTCTGAATCGAATACGATTCCACACTATTTCTTCCCTGCCCTGGACTAGTCAGCTTGGACCAGTCCATGGGAGCAACAATTTCAGCAATGGATAAAAACAGTGGGATAAATCAGCTGAATAAATTACAGCAGGATTTTCAAGCTCTTTCATGGTTCAGAGTGGTTGAGATGAGCTGCTACCAGCTGTGAACATCTGCTTTCCCGTACATCTGCTGCCTCTCCCAATCTCCGCAGGCTCTGGCTGTGTGAGGGGGTGGTCAGGTGGTCACCCACAGTGTGAGCCCGGCAGGAGTTGCTGTTTGGAAGAGATAGAGCTATTCTTTAATTAGGAGTGGTCACAGGCAGGAGTGGAGCAAGTCTGTCCCAAAGAAGGATTTGCTGTTGATGAATCTTGTGCTGAAGACCTGAAGTTCATAAGCAGCAATAATGTGTAGAAAGATCTGGCCCAGCAGAAATGCTGTCTTTGTGCTTGTGGCAGTTCCAGGACAGTAAATGTACATTGTGTCGGTTTGCCAGTATTGTAGAGCTCCTGGCTGGCAGCAGTGTTTGTCCTGAAATAGCCATATCCTGTTTTGCACAGTTAAACAGAAAGAAAAATATGAATTAGAGCAGACTTACAGATGTTCTTACTTCTCTGTGTCTCAGTATGTACTTAAGAAAGGACTGCTGAGAGTTGCTGAATCAAGGTTCACTCTTTCTTTCTGAATTATAGACAGTTGCTGTCAAACCTGATGATGTGTATGCCATGAACCCACCCAAGTTTGACAGAGTGGAGGATGTGGCCATGCTGACCCACCTGCATGAACCTGCCGTGCTCTACAACCTCAAGGACCGCTACAGCTCCTGGATGATCTATGTAAGTTCCCTCTTCTGCCAAAGGAGAAAACACAGCCACAGGAGCTGGACTTCAGTGTTCACTCTGTTCCATTTTTTCCTGGCAGACCTACTCGGGTCTCTTCTGCGTCACTGTCAACCCCTACAAGTGGCTGCCCGTGTACAACCCGGAGGTGGTGTTGGCCTACCGAGGCAAGAAGCGCCAGGAGGCCCCTCCACACATCTTCTCCATCTCTGACAACGCCTATCAGTTCATGCTGACTGGTGAGTTTTGCTATTTTGATCAGAATATGTCAGAAATGCAGTTCTGCCAAGTGCCATTCCACTCCTGCCATGGGCTCGGTCACCTCTGCAGGGTGCTACCCCAGCTCCTTGGTCTGGGTGGAGTGTAGATTATCTGCTTAGTTTCCTAGCTACTGTGAAACTATTTTAACTGTGGATGATGCAAAACCTGCTCCAGACAGCTTTCCCTGTCTCCTGAAATATTTTCTTTATTTTTGAAGCATCTGCTATTGTGCTGCCCATTTATCTGCATTCCTGGTCTAAATACCAAGCTAAGGACCATAACAGGGACCTCTGCAAAGGGCAATTGCAGTTGGATAGGACACGGTACCTGGGAAGTCCCTAGTCAGCACACCTGAACATGGCTGCAAGCAACAGCAGGTAGATTCAGAACAGAGATGGTAGAAATATTTTCACCAAAATACATGGGTTTAGTTTGAATAAAGTCCTGTCCCATATTAAATATCAATAAAGTTAAAAAATTGTAAAGACAAAAGCAAGAAAGACTGCAAGATGGAGCAAAGGTGGAGGAGAGAAGACAAATAGTGGAGTATAGGGAGGGGAAGAGAGGAGAAGAGAAGACCATGCACCTTTTCAGTTTTGCCTGCAGAGACTTTGTTTCATTCCCTCGGATGGGCACCGGGTCACAGTTGCCTGAGAACCAGCACTTTTCCCTACAGCTTCTCTGACTGCAGGTGTTTTTCCCTTTGACAGATCGTGAAAACCAGTCTATCCTGATCACGTAAGTGCATCTGTCACTCTGGGCTTTGTGTCCAGCAGTAAGGGGCTGGATTTTTCTTCACTCTGTGCTTTCTTTCAACAGCGGAGAATCCGGGGCTGGGAAGACTGTGAACACAAAGCGTGTCATCCAGTACTACGCAACCATTGCAGCCAGCGGGGACCCACCCGTGAGGAAGGAGTCTGGGATGAAGGTGTGAGGAGGAGGGGTTGGCCAGGGGCAGTCCAGAATGTCCACTTGTGGCTGCAGACAGCGCTGGTGACAACCATTTCCCTCAAGATATCTTTTATTAGCTTCAGTCACTCTCTCTGGGGCAGCAGGGCCAGGGGCTGATGTGCAGATACGACCACAACAAATACAAGCCAGGAGCTGCCAGTGGCACTGCGCAGGTGTAGCTGTACCTGGACTGAAACCAGGTCTGTGTGATTGGTGTCCGGGAAGAATCAGAGGTTTTCTCACATGGATCAGTCTGTCCCTGTGGCTGAGACCTGAGAACTCTGACAATGAGACAAATTCTAACAAGAGGCAAATGGCTCATTCACCATTTACCCCCAGTGCTGGTTCGTGGCGCTGAGTCGAGAAGGTGCTGCAGTAGCACCTCACAGCTGAAATGAAGGGCACGTGGCTGCACATGTAATCATGCCATAGAGTCACTTCTTCCTGCCATAAAGCTCACAGTGTTTTTCAATAATTATTCAATTATTCCGACAGGGTACACTCAAGGATCAAATCCTCAGTGCCAACCCACTGCTGGAGGCCTTTGGGAATGCCAAGACTGTGAGAAATGACAACTCCTCACGCTTTGTGAGTCATCCTGTGTCTGTCTCTGCCCTCCTGCATTTTTAATGCTCTTTACCTGCTTGTTAGTTGCAACTGATAGCCCCTGGCCTGGGAAAAATGTTCTTGTTGACCAATTTTCTTGGTTGGTTGTGAGATGAAGATGTGTTTGCAGCTATTTCATGCTCACAGCTGTATGGGCTGGAGCAAACTGTTTCCCTTTATCTAGATTTGGATATCTAAGCTAATTCAGACTGATTTGGAGACGCTGTTAGTGAGACTCAAGGGAGAAAAACAGAGATTGCTGCACTGACCACTACGTTTTGTCTGCTTGCTAGGGTAAATTCATTCGTATCCATTTTGGAACCACTGGAAAACTGGCCTCCGGTGACATTGAGACCTGTGAGTGACTGAGGGGGGATGACTGCTCTGCTGGAAGGCAAAGAGTCTGAAAAATTTCTATGCATACATATTACAGACCTGCTGGAAAAGTCGAGAGTCACTTTCCAGCTGAAAGCTGAGAGAAGCTACCATATCTTCTACCAGATCCTCTCCAATAAGAAGCCTGAACTGCTTGGTAAGGACAGCCATCACCTGGTGACATTAAGTAAAGTCACTGTGGGAAACATTTCCCTCGACATGCCAGCTCAGTGATGGAGGGTCCAGTGGCACCTGGTGCCATCTGTCACACACCCCCAGGTTCCCCTCTGGCAGTGCCTCAGGCTGTGCAGAGCAGGGTCATGTGCTTATTTACATCCCTGCCATCACGGTGCTGGCCAGGCCCTGCTGTGCACGGCACTGGTGTCTCCGTGTGACAGGGACACACTCAGGGTTACTCCACCTCCCATTTATTCTCCCTGGGTAAGTTCTAATGCAAACTGTGTGCAGGTGAGGTAGAGAGGTGGCCAATGTGCTCTGCCTTGCACCTTGCTGTTCATGTTGCTGGAGAAATTCCAACTTAGATGGGCCAGATCCTGTGAGCAATTCTGGGTGCAGGATGGCCAGATACTGTGATCTACATTTACCATTATCTGAATTCTTCATCATATGGGCAAAAGTTATTCCCTGTTTCCAGTACAGTCCCTCTGACCTTTTCCCTCTTCCCACTGCCATGGCATTCCCTACCCATGCCCCACATCTGTCCCAAACCGTTTTGCTACTGAACTCACTCTCAATCCACTCCTCCCATCCCTCCCAAATATCCACAGAACATTTCCCAAGGCAGAGCTCCTGCTCCCATCCTCCCATTCTGTGCCCTCCCACCATGTACAACCTTGCCCTTCCCTTCCTAGGGAGACTAATGTACCAGGGACTTCAGGTCTGTGCAAGGACACAGACAGATTTACCCTCAGTGTATTGAGGCTCCCCCTCCTGCACAGAGCCCTGCACAGCTGCACACCTTCCCTTCCCTCTTGCTCTGCCATAGCATTCAGGATTGAAAATGATGTGGGAAGTTTGTCCTCAGTCAGAGGGAGATGAGCACATGTGTGTGTTACTCATGCCCAGCACACAGCCCCACTATGTGCTATGTACGAGTCTTACCTAAAAGCATCTTTCCTAAAAGGTGTTTGTGTGGCTGGCCCTTGTTCCATGTCTGCCAGTGCTCAGCTCCCCGTTCACAACATGTTAAACTGGAAGGACTGCTTATCCAGTGGAAGGCAGATGAATGGTTTTCCTCTGTCTTTCTTGTCTCTTAATGGAAAACCAAGAGTTTGGATGCAAAAGGAAGGAGAGCTTGCGAAATCTTGCTGAGCCATTGTTCCATCTTACTTGCTAAGCTCTGGCTCTCACTCCTGTGTTTGCCTTTCAGAGATGCTTCTCATCACAGCCAACCCATACGACTACCCCTTCATCAGCCAAGGGCAGATCTCTGTGGCCAGCATTGATGACCAGGAGGAGCTTGTTGCCACAGATGTGGGTACAGTTAATGAGGAGAGACAGTCTCACTCTTACTCTCACCACTGCTGTAACCAGCTGATCTATCTGGTGTGCAGGCAGCCATTGGTATTTTGGGCTTCAGCCCCGATGAGAGAACGGGGATTTACAAGCTGACAGGGGCAATCCTGCACTACGGGAACATGAAGTTCAAGCAGAAACCACGTGAGGAGCAAGCAGAGCCTGATGGCACTGAAGGTAATACCTTCATGGTTGGGAAAGAACTATTTATTTCCAACTGGTTTCCATACCATTTTTTTTTAGAAATGGCAGGATTTTTCCAGGAGAGATGCAGTTGTTCCATGTTGACCACAAAAAAAAATGTTTGGCTTTCAGCTTACCAGCTCCAGTAGGGTCACTTTCTGCATCCACTTTATTCCTGATGACTCTACTGAAGAACCTTGTGCCTAGGACATATTATTACTGTAGTGTTCACCAGTTTCTGGTCACACATCCAGACTTGTTCTGCTTGGGCGACCTTGTGGAGAAGTGGCTTGAAGGGAAAACCACTCTTGCCCCATTACCAATGCCCTCCCAGGTTTCACCACATCAACTGGGGCTGCTGTAGCCACTCCATCACAAGGAACAGCTCTACAAGTAAGAAGAGTAAATGAAAATGTCAGTCAAACACTGTGGATGAGCTAAAGCCACCCAGGTTGCAGGTTTCAGAGTGAACTCTGGCTGGTTCCAGTGCACTCTGTAGGTATTTCAGTATTTCAGCTTATGATTTTGTTTTCCAGAGGCTGATAAAGCAGCATATCTGATGGGCCTGAACTCAGCAGACTTGCTGAAAGCTTTGTGCTATCCCCGGGTGAAAGTGGGAAATGAATATGTCTTGAAGGGCCAAACAGTGGATCAGGTGAGTGTCAAGGAGCAGCAGGGCCCATCTGCCTAAGGGAAGGAATGAGTGCAGGTCACAGCTGAGATGGTCAGGAGCATTAAGGGCTGTTAGTGCACAGTGTGGGCTGTGTACCTGGGGCACACTGAGAGGGGTTTATTCTGGTGAGGCTGTGCCCTGGCAGAGGTGTGTGAACCATCTCCCTGCAGGTGCACCAGGCAGTGAATGCCATTGCCAAGTCAGTCTATGAGAAACTCTTCCTGTGGATGGTGATGCGCATCAACCAACAGCTGGACACGAAGCTGCCAAGGCACCACTTTATTGGGGTCTTAGACATCGCTGGATTTGAGATCTTTGAGGTTTGATTTTACACAGCACTCTCAGACTTCTGGTTGACTTTAAATTCTTTTTCATTTTGTTTGACTTCTATGACCTTTCCTCCTCCTCACCCCGATGCAGCCCTCAAGAACAGGGCAAATCTCTCTGAAGCTGCTTCTGCCTTTGTAGATCCGTCACCCACTTTGTAAGAGAAGAGACGTGGCAGAAGCATAGCCATGAATCTGCTGTCCCCCTCCCCACAGAATCTGCATTTAGTGACATTAGGGCCACCCAAAAACACGACCAGTGCAGGCTACAGCAACTATGCTGCACAGCACAACTTGTCTGTAAGCCTGGACACTCATGGTATATTGTTTATGTTGTTATCAAAACCCTTCTGAGACAGCCTGGCTGACTTTGCTATGACATCTCTGTGAAATAAATTGATTGGAGGCAGTTTAATATTACTAACACACCTACTCAAATATTAGTTCAACAGCTTTGAGCAGCTGTGCATCAACTTCACCAATGAGAAACTGCAACAGTTCTTCAACCACCACATGTTCGTGCTGGAGCAGGAGGAGTACAAGAAGGAGGGAATTGAATGGACATTCATTGACTTTGGGATGGACCTGGCTGCCTGCATTGAGCTTATAGAAAAGGTGAGTTTCTTAAGCATCTTTGGCACTCACACAAATTGGATCTGGAAGGGATTCTTGAGAGTGTTTGCACTGAGTGCCTTCAATACAGTCTCCCTGTGAAGCTTTCAGGTCTCCTCACCTCCTCTGTTCCTTTAAACATCACCTTTGTGATTAATTATCTACTGACTGCAAATGTATTCTGTCTTCTAAAAAGACACTGCACACCCTTCCCTCCTTCCCTCCTTTCTTCCTTCCTACCTTCCCACCTCCCTCCCTCCCTTTCTCCCTCCCTCATTCAAAGCCTGATGTCTGCTTGCCTTTTGTTCCTTCTGGATAAGGAGAAGTCACTACTGTATTCTAAGAAGTTAGTGCACAGTTTTTGCTTGGCTTCTTTTGTTTTCCAGACACTGTTTGTGTAGTTCAAAATTATTTATGAAAATCTTTTGAGCGCTTTTGAATATCTTGCAAGCTGTTCACAACAAATCTTGCTTGCCCGCTCCTCCCAAGCTAATTCTCTGTAAAATACCTCCAGTACTTTAATTTTAGCATTTCTTTCACTCTGTATTATTACAACTTGAATTAGTCTTATTTGAAAACACCCTTTTTCTATTCAGCCCATGGGCATCTTCTCCATCCTGGAAGAGGAGTGCATGTTCCCCAAGGCAACTGACACCTCTTTCAAGAACAAGCTCTATGACCAGCACCTGGGCAAGTCCAGCAACTTCCAGAAGCCCAAGCCTGGCAAAGGCAAGGCTGAGGCCCACTTCTCCCTGGTGCACTACGCTGGCACAGTGGACTACAACATCTCTGGGTGGCTGGAGAAGAACAAGGACCCCCTGAATGAAACTGTCATTGGGCTGTACCAGAAATCATCTGTGAAGGTTTTATGCCATCTTTATGCTGCCTTTGCTTCCATAGATGAAGGTGAGATCCGAGGATTATGCTTGTTCCTACTGTACCTGTCATCTGACCTGAGTCACTGTTGAACCAGTGCTCAAGTGCTGTGTATTAGACACACAATTATAGCACTGTCAAAGGGATCTGCAGCTGGACTGTCATCTCATTTTCCAGCTGAAGGTGGTGGAAAGACGAAAGGAACCAAGAAAAAGGGCTCTTCCTTCCAGACTGTGTCTGTGCTCTTTCGGGTAGGTGTGTTCCCTGCTGGGAGGGCAGTGCTGTCACCCCTGGCTGCACAGGATCACCAGCCCACTTTCTCTGTGGCCACTCTGTGGCAAGTTGCCTTTGGGATATGGCAAAGGTTGAGTTCTGCTTTGCTGCTGAGGTCCAGTGGCATGGTGGTGGAGAAGGGAGGTCATGTGCTTTGCCAGCATGGGCAGCTGTCTTGGCTTTGCCCTTTGGTCCTACCAACATCCTGCCCTTCTTTGGCTGTCCCTGGCTTCTTCCAGCATGTGTGAGAGCACTGTGTGGCAGTCAGTGCCTTGCAGAAAGTGTGGGCAACCCAAGTTACGTGTTGCAGCTCTGATGCTGCTGTGATGCATCTGCACCTGAGGCCAGGAGCAGACTGGTCCCTTCCTGGCAGGATGAGGAGTGCATCATCCCCTGGCTGGGACATGGGCCACACTCAGAGTGTGTCGCTCTTGCATGAGATGATTAAAGAATTGCACTACCCTGCAAAACAGGTGACTTTTGATGTCATAGACAAACACTGATTTTGTAGCTCAATTATATTTTAAATAAATATAACTAACATATTTAAGTAATAAAAGCAAGTAATTAACCCATTCATTTATTTGATCAATATTTCTTTTGATCAAAAAAAGACCATATATATATATATATAGAGAGTATTCCAGAATATAGTTCCTTTTTTTCCATCCTGGTCCTTTTTAAGAGCTCTTATGATCAGCCTTGAACCACTGATGGACACATTTTCATTTTAAGACAGGAGGAAAGTTCTCCAATTGTATCCACTGTTAGTAGCCATTTACTTTGCTGATGCCTACACAGAATTGTAGAATATTCACTAGAGGAGTAAGGAAGAACTTCTGAATTTTTATTTTCCTCAGAGTCAAATCACACTGAGAACTGAAGTAATATAGAGATTGCAAATGATCGCTGTTTTACAGGAAAATCTAAACAAGCTGATGTCCAACTTGAGAACAACTCATCCTCACTTTGTGCGTTGCATCATCCCCAATGAAACAAAGACCCCAGGTAATGCATAAAACACAGATTAGAAAGGGGCAGAAAGAGGAGCTGGCCAATGCTGACCCTGTTAACACATCCCCACGGTGCTCTGTCCCAGGCCTCATGGATCACAAGCTCGTTCTGCACCAGCTGCGGTGTAACGGTGTCCTGGAAGGCATTCGGATCTGCAGGAAAGGATTTCCTAACAGGATTCCATATGGGGATTTTAAACAAAGGTCTGTAATTGCATTCTTGTGTTTGCATCAAGCCCAATTCATTTGAGAGAAGGATTTTGCTAAACCAGTCAATGATACAGTTGAAAAGATATAGTTGAAAAGAACTACTTTGATATTTAGCAACTATGGAAAGCGTGAAGACACATCTAATAGCATGGTCTGTGTGGGCAGTGCCCACCCACACACCTTCCTGAATACTGTACACCAAAACCTGTTTTCGAGTTCATTCATGCTCATCTGAATCTTTGCTTTAATTCTCAAATTTGACTCAAGCATGTTTCAGCAAAAATACAGAGGGTGGTCTATGCACATCCTGTATTTAACCACTATCTAGTAGAGGTTTGAAGAATGTAGTTTAATTAACTCTTACTAGAGTGGTTTGACTGAGAGGAAATTGTGTTAAAACCAATACCACTTTTTGATGAAATGCCTACTGCCAAATGCCAAATTGCCAATTTGACTGGCAAATAGGGCTGTAGCAACAAAAGGGACTTGAGCAGGACATCTGAGCTAGTTCCACATGGCCCTCTTATTTTGTACTCAATCATTTCTATGTGCTGACATTTCTACAGCATTAGCACATTAATTTAGAGATAAAAACCCCACAAGCAAACAATCTTAACTTGGGAACTGCTGTGCAAATAAGACATTTATAAACGGTTGCTAAATTCAGGGCAACTCAGCTGGGGTTGTCTGTTTGTTGTGTTTGAACAAAGGCAAATGTAGGGTCAGATCTCTAAGAACAAAGAAATCATCCCCCCCTTACAGCTCTGGGCAGGGTTGTGCTGGAGAGCAGGACACTGAGAAGGGCTGAACTGGTATTTGGGGCACTAACAATGCCCAGGGGGCTGATATTGGTGGGCAGATTTGTGAAAACAATAGGGATGGAGTAATCTTTCAGTGTAAGATTAGGAAGTCCATTGCTGGATGTTATATGTCTAATTCTGGGTTCCATGCTTCGGGAGGAACAGGAGAAGATGGATATGGTTCAGAAAAGAGCTACAGAGAAAATGTGAAGTTAAGTGCAGGGAGAGATTTAAATCAAACTATGCTGGTCAGGCCCTGGCACAGGCTGCCCAGAGAAGCTGTGGTTGCCCCATCCCTGGAAGGGTTCAAGGCCAGATTGGAGCAACCTTGGGTAGTGGGAGGTGTCCCTGCCCATGGCAGGGGGTAGAATGGGATGATTTTTAAGGTTCTTTCCGACCCAAACCGTTCTGGGATTCTGTTTAACTCATGAAATTGAATGTTAACAGATGATTTGTTTGTGGTGTAGAGTACCTAGAGATGTAAAGAGGATGTAAAGCAGGAAGCTGTTTGCTAAAAGAAAAACTTATAGAGTCCAAAGGCATGACCTGAAAGAGGATGTTGTCAAGGTAGAAGTGAAATATTACCTTTCCTACAGTGAGGGTGAATAGTTTACCTGGGACTCTCCCAAGGTTTGAAGGCTTCAGATAAGATAGAATTTTTTTTTTTTCTAATGCATACTAACCCAGTCACAAGAGGGTTGAATGAACAAGGATCTGGGAGCACTATGTATGGGTTATACAGGAAGTCAGATTAACTGCAGCGGTTCCCCTATTCCTAAAATCCATTCATTCTTTGAATTTACAGCTAACCCAGTGAGCTGTCCCCCTAGAATAGTGATAATGACTGTGACACACGTGAGCAGAGTCTCTCAGGTCCAGAGAAAAGACCACCCAAGCCCTCAGTCTCAGCGAGGGGTGTAACACATCCTTGGATCCTACTGAACTGACCTGCTGCTATTTGCTGCTTTTCTTACTGCTTTGCTATTTGAGGCTAGAGGTGTGAGTCAGACTCAGCCTTCCTCTGTAACTTCAAACTGACAGCTGTTCTTGTGGCATCCTGTGCATTAAAATGATACTGATGGGTAAGGTTTTTTCCTTTATTTTGTCAGATACCGCCTTCTGAACACCAGAGTCATTCCAGAGGGAAAGTTTATTGACAGCAAGAAGGCATGTGAAAAGCTGCTGTCTTCCATTGAGATAGATCACACTCAATACAAGTTTGGACACACTAAGGTAAATTTTTAATTTTGCCATGCAATGAGAAATCATTCATTGCATTGAAATGTAAACCCAACAATGTTCCTTGGCTGCAGGTGTTCTTCAAGGCAGGTTTACTGGGTGTCCTGGAAGAGATGCGAGATGAATGCTTAGGACAGCTGATCACACGGACCCAGGCTTTGTGCAGGGGATACCTCAGGAGACTTGACCTGAGAAGAATGTTCGACCACAGGTGTGTGTCCTCTGTGGGTCTGGTTGCTCCGAGATGGGCTTTATTCACAGCACTGATGGAGCACTTTGGTTTCAGAGAGTCCATCTTCTGCATCCAGTACAACATCCGTGCATTCATGAAAGTCAAGCAGTGGCCCTGGATGAAGCTGTACTTCAAGTTAAAACCTCTCTTAATAAGTGTGGAAACTGAAAAAGAAATGGCCACAATGAAAGAAGAGTTTGAGAGAATAAAAGAAGAACTGGCTAAATCAGAAAACAAGAGGAAAGAACTGGAAGAGAAAATGGTGATTCTGGTGCAAGAGAAAAAGGATCTGCAGCTGCAAGCACAGACTGTACGTAATTTAAACCATTTTTGGCTCTTCAGATTACATCAGTTTTGTCTGAGTGTTCAGGAAAGGGCTGGGAGCAAATTCTGTTATTTCGTGTTCCAGTCGCTTAATGAGCAGGTGAATTCTGCAAGTGTCAGTGCCAATGTGTGACAATGAAACACATTTCTGTTTTCTGTAAAAGGAAAATGAAAATTTGGCTGATGCTGAAGAAAGATGTGACCAGCTGATCAAAGCAAAATTCCAACTGGAAGCCAGAATAAAGGAGGTCATGGAAAAGCTGGAGGACGCAGAGGAGATAAATGCTGATCTGGCAGCCAGAAAGAGGAAACTGGAGGAGGAATGCTCTGAGCTGAAGAAAGATATTGATGACCTTGAGTTAACATTGTTCAAGGCTGAAAAGGAAAAGCATACCACAGAAAACAAGGTGCTTTTTATTTCTGTTATTTGCATCTTTAATAACAGTTGCTCTGTCTGTGTATAGGCTGTAAAGGTTCTAACAGGAGCTAGAACACTAACACGAGTTCAAGTGTAAGGAGATCTTTGGGCCTGGTGTTGAATTTGGTCACAACTGTTGTGCAGGAAAACCAACCCATAATCATACAAAAATGCATTAAAATCAAAGTTCAACATTGCTTTGTGGTTTCTGAAGGGCTGATATATAAGCAGAGAGATTGTACAGTTTGACCATATAATGCAAGTAAATAAGTCTCTTTGTCAGTCTTGCAATGAGTTCATTGCCTGTGTTCATTGATTATATAAAGGCCAAAAGTATTAGTGATCTTCAAGTGTTTTGCCTTACAATAGGTGAAAAATCTGACTGAAGTAGTGACAGGTTTGGATGAGACTGTTGCAAAGTTAGTCAAGGAGAAGAAGGCCCTGCAAGAAGCCCAGCAACAGGCTCTGGATGACCTTCAAAGTGAGGAGGACAAAGTTCATAACCTCACCAAAGCCAGGATCAAGCTGGAGCAGCAAGTGAACCATGTGAGCATGTTCTACACAATGGGAAGGGGCAGGCTCTTCAGTTGTTCCATCAGTTATGTTTATATATGCTTCTGTTACAGGTTGAAGGATCTTTAGAACTGGAAAGAAAAGTGTGTGTGGATCTTGAACGAGCAAAGAGAAAGCTTGAGGGAGACTTGAAACTTGCACAGGAAACCATAGTGGATCTGGAGAATTATAAACAACATTTAGATGAAAAATTAAGGAAGTACGAGGAAAAATGATGTGACAAGTTTACTATTTGGTTTTAACTGGACATATTTTCTTTTTATTAATAGAACATTTCCTTCACAGGAAAGACTTGGATTTTAACCAGAAGCAAAATAAAATTATGGAACAGCAGAATTCAGGTACTCAATTGCAGAAGAAGATCAGAGAATTGCAGGCAAGATACTTTATGTAACTCTTTTGTCATTACTGTTTGCTTGTTTAACCTGCAGTACCATGAACAATGCTTGTCCATGGTTTGGCATTGGCTCCCTCAGACATGGGGGAAGCAGCTTCTCACAGAAGCCACCCTGGCATCCCACCACTACCAAAACCTGTCCATGTAAACCCCATACAACAAGACAGAGCTGTGATCTAAAGTTACCACGAGTGGATCCATAGGTCCTTTCCTGTCAGTAACTCTTTGCCTACATTGCCAAAACAGTGGAATTTGAAGGGAGTTTGTTTTGCTCACAGTCTCCAAAATAATGGGCTTGGTGTTCTCCTGTGACAAATACACATTAACCTCAGCACTGAATTACCTGTTCCCTATTTAATTCCTGATGTGCTATTCCCTCATTATCCAGGCCCACGTTGCAGAGCTGGAGGAGGAGACCAGGAGTGAGAAAGCGACACGGGTGAAAGCAGAGAAGCATCGTGGTGAGCTGGCTCAGGAACTTGAGCAAATCAGAGGGAGCCTTGAAGAGGCAGGAGGAGCCACCGCTGCTCAAACAGAACTCAACAAGAAGCGGGAGGCAGAATTCCAGAAGATGCGCCGCGACCTCGAAGAGGCCACGCTGCAGCACGAAGCCACGGCTGCCGCCCTGCGCAAGAAGCACGCGGACAGCACAGCTGAGCTCGGGGAGCAGATCGACAACCTGCAACGCGTCAAGCAGAAGCTGGAGAAGGAGAAGAGTGAGCTCAAGATGGAGATTGATGACCTGGCTAGGAGCACAGAGACCATCACTAAGTCCAAGGTGTTTCTTTATAAGTTAAATACTTGAATTGCCAATGTTTCTGTCTGGTGGGAATGTAATGCCACACAAACACACCTACACAGATTTCACTTTCTTACGCTCTTTCAGGCTAATCTGGAAAAACGGTACCGGACCCTGGAAGACCAGATGAGTGAGATGAAAGCCAAATTTGAGGAGAACCAGAGGAATTTGAATGACATGGTGATACAGAAAGCCCAGCTCCAGGCAGAGTCTGGTAAGGAAGGCACAAATATGTGCTGAGAAGATATTTTTTCCCTTCAGTAGTGAAGAGATTCTCTAGTGTGTGCCATGAGTGAGACCTAATTGTTCATCGGTACAGGCTCAGGTAACATTAGTAATAAATCAAAGGAAATGAGTTCATGAGTGACACTTTAAAGTTCATATGCCAGTTGCAAGCATTATTTACTTAGGTAAATAATTCCCAGAATGATGTGACATAGCTCACTTATTTCATGCAGGGAAACTGTGAATTTGGGACATTCCAAAATTATTTGAGCAACCTGTTAGAACTGCCTGGAGTGCACGTTTGCTGTGTGTGCAGCATCTCTTCTGTGCTCCCATCGTGGAGCTTGTTGATGCACCCAAACAGGCTCCTTGGAACTGTGTGAGTGATGAGTGTGAGCACTCCTTGGTCTGGTTGACTACAGGATCAGACATCTCAAATCCCATCTGATGAAAACAGGAGCCCAAGAGTCTTTCTGACTGGTCCCTCAGTAAGATCCTCTGCTGAGCCAAGAACTGGGAGTGGCCTTCAGGTGCTGCCCCTACTAGGGAAGAGATGGGCGAGTGTGTGTGTGAGTGAGCCGTGCAGGAACACGTGGATGTGCTCAGAGTTGCCCAGCACTAACAGTAACAGCTTGAGACCAAGAACTGTAGAAACTTCATTGAGAAAAGGTGTTCCAATAAATATCAGACGTGATCTCCTTTCCTTCTCAGGGAAAAGGGAATGTACAGCCCTTCTAGATGTCATGTGGGAACACATAGACCATAACCAAACCCGTTCTTATTTTCTTCTGAGTGATCCTTTGGAAGTGGTCGTGCTTGCAAGATGATTTCTGTGATTCTATAACCAGTTTGTTGTAAGGTCATTGAGCATAGAGCTCAAGGGGAATCTTAGAACAAAACTGAAAACTTGAGAAAAAATGTAAAATGGGTCAGGAAAAATCTGAAAAAAGACAATATTGGAAGGCTAAAAGAAGTTCCAAGAATTCTAGAGATAATGGCATGACCTATAGCCATCTCTCCAAGAAATAAGACAGATGTGCTTCAGCCCACAGGACAGAGGGTGATATGGAATATATGTTTTCCAGTTATTGTAAATATTGTGAAGTGAAACTTTGGAGTTTCCTTTTTGTATCACAGTAGTTGTATCACCAATTATGGGAAGCTGCTAAAGCACTTTTTGTCAGTTCAGCCAGTGTGACAGCATAAAATCCTACTGCTTCAAAATGAAAACTGGGATTTAAAAGAAACAATTCAGTGAATTGTCTAAAGCAAATCTGTCTCTAGGAAAAAAAAAATCAGGATGCCTAATCTGCACAGGACTGAGAACTTGTCCTCTCTTGTCACAGGTGAACTAAACCATCTACTCAAAGAGAAAGAGACTGTGACACTGCAGCTGTTGAGAAGCAAACAGGCACTTACACAGCAAATGGAGGAACTCAGGAGGCAGTTAGAGGAAGAGATTGAGGTAGTGTGAGCTACTGAGCACATGCAAGGCCTCAAAATGTATCAGGGTCTCAGTTCACTTAAAAAACACTTTTGGAAGTTTGTAAGTATTGCCCACAGACTAACACAATAAAATCACTCTTGAGAAGGATATGTACAGTGAACACTGTGTTTAAGTTCTTTGCTAAAGATGACTGACATGCTAGAAGTGATTTAAGTTTTTAAATTTTAAAGGCATGGTCCATGTGATTTCTTTTGCTTCTGTAGCTGCAGGGAGGAAAAGTTACAGCATATGCCAAGGTGGAAGCATCACTCTTGGTCTTTTCCAGGGGTAGAGCTTAGAAAAGTTGGTGGCAGCTGAAGGCAGCTGCCAGAACACTTACAGAGCCCTTTGCCCTCTGCCCAAGCTACAGTGACCATATCTGAGGTGTGCAGTGTCATGGGGTTCTTGCTGGTCACAGCCAACACAAATACATAACATTACGGGTAATTTTAGGCCAAGAACGCCCTGGCCCACGCCCTGCAGTCCGCTCGCCACGACTGTGACTTGCTGCGGGAACAATATGAGGAGGAGCAGGAAGCCAAGGGGGAGCTGCAGCGCGCCCTGTCCAAGGCCAACAGCGAAGTGGCCCAGTGGAGAACCAAATACGAGACGGACGCGATTCAGCGCACGGAGGAGCTCGAGGAGGCCAAGTACGTGGGGAGAGTGTGAGGAGCTGTCCTGATGTTACAAATGTTGTGCAGGCCATAGATCTACTTTCAGTAGCCCAGCCTGAATTATTTTACTGGGGTTTGCAATACTCTTAATTAAAATGACATACATACTGCAATGATTTTTTCAATCTTATTCATGTTTTATTTATGTTCCTTAAGGAAAAAACTCGCTCAGCGTCTCCAGAAAGCAGGACACCAGGCGGGGACTGTGAATTCCAAGTGTGCTTCCTTGGAGAAGATGAATTTGAAGTTGCAGGGGGACGTGGGGGATCTGACATTGGACATAGAGAGAGCAAACACATCAGCAGCTGCTCTGGACAGGAAACAGCAGAACTTTGATAAGGTGATAAGTGAGCACAGTCTCTTTCAAGTGTAGCCCCAGATAAAATAATATTTTCAGTACTAGCAGGAAATAAAGCATAATAGTCTCTCCTATGAGGAAAGGCTGAGAGAATTGGGGTTGTTCACCCTGGAGAAGAAAATGCTTCAGGGTGACCTAATTGGAGCTTTCCAGTACCGGAAGGGAGCTGAAAAGAAGGATGGAGAGAGACCATTTACAATGGGCTGGAGTCACAGGACAAGGGTCAGTGGCTTCAAACTGACAGAGGGCAGGGTTAGATGGAATATTGCCCCTGTGAGGGCACTGAGATTGCCTAGAGAAACTTTCTCTAGGCAACACAGGTTGCCTAGAGAAGCTGTGGCTGCTCTGTCCCTGGAAGTGTTGAAGGCCAGCTTGGATGAAGCTCTGAGCAACCTGGTCTAGGGGAAGATGTCCCTGCCCATGGCAGGGGAGTTGGAACGAGATGATCTTTGAGGTCTCTTCCAACCCAAGCCATTCTATGATCCTTCGATGTCTTTCAGGTCATGGCAGAATGGAAGGGGAAGTACGAGGAAAGCCAGCTGGAGAGGGAAGCTCTCTCTAAAGAATCATGCTCGCTGAACACAGAACTTTTCAAAGTGAAAAATGCCTACAAGGAAACCTTAGATCAGCTTGAAACAATCAGACGGGAGAACAACACTCTCAAGCGTATGTGTTTGGCTCCAGTTTCCCATTGGCACTGAACAGGCTCCCCAGGGCAGTGGGCACAGCCCCAAGGCTGCCAGAGCTGCAGGAGGCTTTGGATGATCCTCTGGGGCACAGGGGGTGACTCTTGGGGATGGGCCTGTGCAGGGCTGAGGGTTGGACTGGATGATCCTTGTGGATCCCTTCCAGCTCAGCACATTCTGGGATTCTGTGATTAGCTGCTCACAATCTTACTACAACAAGGCCCTCTATGAGCACACTCATGTCTGCAGGAGGTGCACTGGCAGGACTGTCATTACTGTGCTCTCCATCTCAATGGAGAGTGTCAGTGTCTCACCAGAAGCTGTCAAGAAAGTTTGTAAAGTGACAAAACTAATAAAGCAAATGTCCTGACTGTAAGGAGGGCTGTGAAACCACACCAATTCCTCACTTGACCTGCATGACTTGGCTGTGTCTGTTTTTATCTGTACATATTTAGAGACACACATACCACTGTGTACACATGTATGTATGTGTATACATATTTATGCATGCAAAAGAGGTGCTGAACGGTGCCACAGAGCATAGAGTTCAGCTCCTCTGGTTGATGTCATTCTTCCCTCACAGAGGAAGTAGCTGATCTGACAGAACAAATTACTGCAAATGGCAAAATAATCAGAGACCTTGAGAAAGCCAAAAAGCAAGCTGAAGTAGAAAAAAATGGGCTGCGATTAGCTCTGGAGGAGGCAGAGGTGAGTTAGTTTAAATATTACTGGAAAAAGTAGAGAGCATGCTAAGCAGCTTATTGTTCTCTTTCCTGGCACTGCCTGTGTGCAGTATTGATTGCCACAAAGTTTTGGATTTTCTGTGAAGTCACTGATCATGTTCTCTGAAAAGTTACCTTCATCTTCGTTTTTATCCTTTTTCTTTTAAAGGCAGCTCTTGAGCATGAAGAGGTCAAAATCCTTGCTGTCAACCAAGAACTGACTGAGATTAAGACAGAAATCAACAGAAAGATTGCTGACAAGGATGAGGAGATCACCCAGTTAAAAAAGAACCACGAAAGGATTGTGGAGACAATGCAAGGTGTTCTGGATGCCGAGATGAGGAGCAGAAGTGAATCTTCAAGGCTGAAGAAGAAGATGGAGGGAGACCTGAATGAAATGGAGATCCAGCTCAGCCATGCCAACCGTGTGGCTGCCGAGGCACAGAAACACCTGCACAGCATCCAGGGAGTTCTCAAGGTCTTTGTTTGCCTTGTGGTTGATTTATTTTTAAGCACAGTATTCGAGAAGTGCATTGGGACAAAACTGACTCTTCAAATTTAGGATTCCCAGCTGCACTTGGACGATGCTCTCAGGACCCAGGATGACCTGAAGGAGCAGGTGGCCATGGTGGAGCGCAGAGCAAACCTGCTGCAGGCTGAAGTGGAGGAGCTACGGGCAGCCCTGGAGCAGACGGAGCGGTCGAGGAAATTGGCTGAGCAGGAGCTCCTGGATGCCACTGAACGTGTGCAGCTCCTCCATACCCAGGTAGTTTTCTTTGCTAAGACTGACATATTTTGGGATCCAGAGGTTCATGGAGTAAGAATGAATAGCAATCCGTGTTCTATGTAAGAGACCAAAACCAGACACTTTCTCTTTCTCCTTTGCAGAACACCAGCCTTTCAAATACAAAGAAGAAGCTTGAAACTGATATGGCACAAATCCAAAGAGAGATAGAGGATGTTACTAATGAATCAAAAAGTGCTGAAGAAAGAGCAAAGAAGGCAATGATAGATGTGAGGATGCCCTTTGAATTTTCAGGGTTTCCAGAAGCATTGCTGCTGGGAGTTAACGTACATGCTCTTGTCACGTGTTGTACAAGAACCAGTCTGTGGGTGTGGTTGAAAAGGCTGCCTGTCAGAAGAGGATTAGAACAACAGGGACCATGTCCTGCTGAGAGATGAGTTATTGGGGCTGTCGCCTTCAATTATGAACTAAACTCACATTTAGTTGGTCGTAAACAAATAACTTTCTTCAGTGCTGCATGAAAATGTAATCCACAAAGAAATCCTGCAGTATTGAGACTACTACAGGGGCTAATGTATTTGAATAGTTGTCTTTGCAAAATCCTATTTAACAACTTTTTAAATGAGAATTGTAAATGTCCATTCAAAATTGGTGCTAAATCCTTCCATACAAGGCCTATGAAGCTCAGCCAGGCCGTAGGGCTGGTATGTCATGGAACTCAAACTGTTAATCATTTCTGATGCAGAGGAGCCAACCAAAATCTTAACACTTTATTTGGAATTAAAATGGAAAGAAAACTTTTCTACTTGCTCATGAAAAAAAAAAAAAGAATGAAGTCATAGAATCATTAGAATTGGAAAGGACCTCTGGAGATCATCCAGTCCAACCCCCATGCCAAGGCAGGGTCACCTGGAGCAGGTGACACAGGAACACATCCATGTGGGTTTGGAATGTCTCCAGAGAGGGAGACTCCACACCCTCCCTGGGCAGCTGTTCCAGTGCTCTCTATTCTTCATAGAAAGAAGTTCTTCCTCATTTTGATGTTGAACTTATGTTTTAATAATTTCTCTTCTGTTTGAATAAAAGAGAAATAGAACATTACAATGAATTATCCACACACATATATGTAAAATGTCTAGTGCCATTATTGTATTCTCACATTTTTCAATACACATTTTTTCAGATATTTTGCTGCCATTTACATTTTTTGATTTTGAATTTACATTTTTTGTAAGTGATGTCACTCAGTGTTTCACCAAAATCTTCATTTTATTATGAAGTCCAACGTTTGATAGCAAACTAAATCCTAGTTTGTCTTAAATAGCATAGATTATTTTCAACTACTTTGTGCCTGGTGGCAGTAACCCTCCCTCTGTTGTGGCAATAGCAGGGCACTCACTACAGCAGCACCCACCACACTCCAGGTGCTGAGCACAGGAGTTCCCAGGCTCTGCTGGGGCTCCAGCTGTGCCTTGTGTGCAGGAGGAGGAGTCAGACACTTCCCTCATTTCTGTTGGCATTTAGAGGAATATTTTCCTTAAATGAGTCCAGGTTTGCTCTGCTAAATCCCACCTGAGACATCAGTGAGTCCCTACCCTGGGGACCTCTTTTCTGTTTTGGGAAATCCCAAACTGCTGTGTCAGGAGATGTCTCCTGGCTTGGTGGCCAAGGACTTTCCTTGACCCTCCCTATGGACATCCAGACAGCAATTCTTAACTCCCAGTGCCGTTTCTTGTTTTCAGGAGGGTTCACCTGTAGCTTCTTTTGTCTTCGGAATTAAAGAACCTGATACATTCCTGCTGAGATGAAGAGAATTGGTTGCTCCCTCCAAAGTAATTGTGTGTCAAAATGGAAAAAGCCACCCCCCAGGTCCTCTGGTTCCTGTTCTTCCCAATCCATGAAGCTGAGTCAGGGCAGGCTCAGGGTGGATCTCAGCAAAAGGTTCTTCCCCCACAGGCTGGTTGGGCACTGAACAGGCTCCCCAGGGCAGTGGGCACAGCCCCAAGGCTGCCAGAGCTGCAGGAGGCTTTGGACAACACTGTCAGGGACAGGGTGGGATTGTTGGGGTGTCTGTGCAGGGCCAGGAGTTGGACTGGATGATCCTTGTGGGTCCCTTCCAACTCGGAATATTCTGTGATTCTGTGACACCTGCTGTCAGGGGAGGTCGCAGTGTGACCATACAGTGGGACAGAGCATTTACCCTTTCTGTCATTCCAGCTCTGCGTGTGCAGCAAGACAATCTTGTCCCATCCTTTTTCCTACTATTTCCTGTCATGTTTCTGCCACTATCATGTCATGGACAAAAAATGAAGCAGGAAATGTGGTGGCAGGAATGGTCAGCAGGAAACAGGAGTAAATGCTCTGCTGGTGCACAGCATGCACTGTTCCTTCACATTCCTCTGGTTTCTTGTGTCATCTTCCTCCCAAGGCGGCCATGATGGCAGAAGAGCTGAAGAAGGAGCAGGACACCAGTGCCCACCTGGAGAGGACAAAGAGGAACCTGGAGCAGACAGTGAAGGACCTGCAGCACCGTCTGGAAGAGGCCGAGCAGTTGGCTCTGAAGGGAGGCAAGAAGCAACTCCAGAAGCTGGAGGCCAGGGTGGGTACCAGCACTGAACATGCCAGTCAGGACACCTTTCTTCTCCAAGTCCTATGTGAGTCCTGCTTAAGGTAATTGTTGATTAATTCACCAGATCCAAGAATTAGAAGCTGAGCTGGAAGAAGAACATAAACAAACTGCAGAGGCTACGAAAAACATCTGCAAATATGAGCGGCATGTCAAAGAGCTCACCCTCCAGGTGGGTAAAAATAGAAAGCAATTCTCCTGATGTTTTGTCTCCCAAGGACATGTAATTGCATATTCTCTTTCCACAGAATGAAGAACACAGGAAGAACATGATGAGGTTACAAGATCTGGTAGATAAACTGCAGATGAAAATCAAATCCTACAAAAGACAAGCTGAGGAAGCTGTGAGTCACTAAACTGAAGCAAATACCTATTTTCCAGTTCATAGTAACGTCAGTTTAAAAGTTGGCTCTGTGCCCCAGCATGTTGCCAGATGGTTTTTAATTTCTTTTTTGTTTTGCAATTTCAGGATGAACAAGCCAATATTAATCTCTCCAAATTGAGAAAAGCACAGCATAAGATAGATGAGGCTGAGGAAAGGGTAGAGATTGCTGAGAGCCAAGTAAACAAGCTCAGAGCCAAGGCTCAAGAAGGCCCTGCTCCAAAGGTAAGGCTTCACAGCAGGAGGCAGGTGTGCAGTTGTGCTGTTTGCTCAAGCAAGTTGAGCCCCAGGTTTGTGCCTTGCCAGGGGGTACAGCCATCATTCAAATGGACAGCTCTGGAAGGGAGGGACTTTTGAAGAAAAGCTGAGAGGGCTGGGGTTGTTCAGCCTGGAGAAGAGAAAGCTCTGAGGAGACCTTACTCTGGCCTTTCAGCATATAAAGGGGACTCATAAGAAAGACAGTGAAAGACTTTTTAGGAGGGATTTTAGTGGCAGGGCATGGGATGATGGTTTTAAACTGAAACAGGGTATGTTTATGTTGGACATAAGGAAGAAATATTTCATGAAGAGAGTGGTGAGGCCCTGACACAGGTTACCCAGAGAAGTTGTGGATTCCCATCACTGGAAATGTTCAGGCTCAGGTGGGATGGAGCAACCTGGTCTAGTGAAAGATGTGCCTGTCCGTGTCAGGTGTTTTGGACTAGATGATCTTTGAAGGTCCCTTCCAGCTCACGGCATTCTGTGAACTGTGATCTCTGACTGGCATTTCAGGCTCTGGTGCTGGGCGTTGCTTTGTGGCTGATTTCATCAGATTAGTTTCAGATTTAAGGAGCTGCTTCATTAAGTTATGTGAGTCAACCTAACTGGACATTCCTAAAACACCCCTTCTGTGAGACTTAGGCAGAATTAGCACTCTGGCTGGGGAAAGAGCAGCAGCTCTGTGTCTCTCAATTACCTGAACTTCCCAGGTAATTGTCTATCTCCAACTCAAGGATGGCACAAGATCTGGAGTTACCTTTCCTAGTGTGATCTTTTGACTGCACTAGTCTAGTGTAGTTTGTGGCTGGAGGTATAAAATCCCAGTGCATGTCTTGGAGAAACTACTAGGGCCTAGAGCACATATCCAGGAAATGGAGAACCTTGGCTCCAGGCTGCTTTCTGCAGCATCCTCTTACTCATACGGCATTTTCACTCTGGAAGAGATGCTTTCTCCTGAAGGAGCTGGCCTGGGACTCAACAGACACTTTTGGTTCTGCCAGAGGTTGGTCTGCAGCTTTCACTGAGTCACCTCAGCCCTGCACCAGGAAAGGGCTTTCACTCCTCAGTGCTTGCCAGGGTGTCTTGCCAAGAACCAGGGGACACACAGGAAAGCTCACTATAGGTTCTTCCACGTGTCTCTAGACATGAGATGACTTTATAGAGGGAATGTTCAATCTCTAATTGAATTGGGAGCCCAGACAGAGGCAAGATTTCAGGTATCTCCTATTGGATATAGGCAGATTGAGTAGGCTGACTATGGGCCACTCTGCAATCTGATGCAGGTCTAGATCCTCTTTTGAGGTACCTGATACTCATCATAAGCACATGGCACAAGTTCTGGATTCTGCTCCGGGATGCCTAAAAATTAATCATCTTAATACCTAAATCTTTTAAGCCCTTCCATGCTTTACATTCACTTTTGGAAACACTGGTGTCCTCCTTATCCCAGAGAGTGGGGATTGTTTAAGCACTGCAACATGAAGGTAGCACTTCAGGAAAACCAAGAGATGTGTTTCTGCATTTGAACCCATCAGTCCAGCAGCATGACGTGTGGGGATGAGTGGTCTTAAGGGTTACAGACACCACTGCCTTGGCCTGGGTTCCACTTGCACATCCTACCTGGATGGTGCATTGGGATGGATGATTTCAGGGATCAAAAGACTCATCTGGACGTGTGTAGACTGAACAAAGCCTCTCCTTTCCAGGTGGTATTCAGAACTGAAAAATGAGCTTCCTCTGGGATAACCAGAACTTCCACAAAGTATCTTTCCAGCTGTGGATTTGCAGTAGCTAGAGCTACACTGGTAGGAAGCAATTTTCTATTTGTTTATGAACACAAACATTTTCTGTCACTGCTGCTGCACCAGTGTCAATAAAATAGATACCTGCAACTTCAGATGCTCCAGATGTGGATGTTCAAGTGAGAGTCATTTTGCTGCTAAGCTTAGCTTAGTCCAAACTGTGTGTTTGAGCCTTACTGCTGCTATGATCAGTTTGACCAATTTTATCCTGAATTTAAAACCTAGATGTTTGACAGGTTTCTTCCTCACCTTCTATTTGGAAGCAGGTATCCTGACCTTGTTAAATGAAGCTGAAAATAAAGTACTGTCCTAACAGATGTGGTCTATCAAACATGCAATGTGAACAAAATTACAGTGCTCGTGCTCAGTTACGCTGCTGAACTTGTGCCTGGGAGAACGAGGCTGGTGCAGCCATCTGTGAGCATTGCAAACTGAGTGTTGAGAATCTCCTTACTGTCAAACCACCTGTCAGAAAGGTGGCCCAATTCTGACCTACCAAGCAGAGCAGGACTTGAACTTATGTGCTTGTTCCCATGGAAATGGTTATCAAATGCTCTGCAGGGTTAGCAGCAAAGTCTGAGTGGCTGCCTGAAGCTCATCTCCCCAGTGGCACTGGGCACCATAACTCTGCTTGGTGTTTCCCAAGGAAAATATGTGTTCAGCTACTTTGTGTGAATGTATGGTATAGTTTAAACTGCAGGATATCAGGTAGTGAGAAAACCCAGCAGACTGCTGAGGAGACATCCTTAGCAGCACAGGAAGGGCTGGAGAGTGAACGGAATACATTTGGGCAGACATTCCAGAGCTCTGAGAAGTTGAAATTATTTGTGCATAGCACCAGGCACTGTATCAAATAGGATGCTGACACTGTTGGGAAGTTCTAGGTGAGTGCTTCACATCTGTGTGCCAAGGAAAGGTATATCAAAATGGGTCTCCTTATCTATCTCAGGACACAGCCAGGCAGTGCTCAGGAGGGAGTCTGGGCTGCTTCTGCTGACAGTAACAAGGAGGGAGAGGAGAAACCCAAGATTTTCTGTCACTCTTATCTGAAAAAGAGTGATGGGTGTCACATCTTTTTCAGTTTTCAACTCCAAAAAGGTTAATAAAATCAGCAGACACCTGTCCCTCCCATAACACCTTTGAAGGTTTCACCATGACTCCCTGTCAGACACATTTTTTTTCATTCCTCTTCACCCAGTGCACTCATGCTCATTGGCAAAGAGCCGGGGTGGCCCTATTGCCAGGCTGAGCAGTGTTTGGGGTTACTGATTTCCCCTCTTCCCTTGTTCTCCAGAGATCTGTGAACTAATGCCCTAGTTACAATTGATTTTTTTACATTTCCTTGAGAACATTTGATAATGATTATTATGCAATGGCCCAACTTTTCCTATTACTGCCCAGAAAATAACCTAATGAAATACTGAATTGATAAGATGCAAGATCTTCAGTTTGTCTGAGAAATCTGGAACTTTAATAAACCTTATCAGTCAGTCTAGCCATTGTTTCTCCAAAAACTGTCCCTACACCATGATTCTTTCAAGACAGGCCTCCATCCACTATTATGGGCTTATGATTTTGAGGAATCAGAATTGAATGTTAGTTCTCACACCCACTGGCACATATCTGGGTGTGTTGCTCTTTTTCTTTCCCATGGGATGACTTCTGTTTCAGTTCCTGTTGCCTGGAAGCAGCTCTTGCCCAGGGGAATTCCTGTACCTTGTTCTCAGCAGCTCATGGCACAGTGCTGTGCTGCAGGATGCAATCCCAAGCCCTGCTTTGCTCTTAGGCCATGTCACTGACCCTACTCCACCATGTCAAATGCCTGGTTACCCAGTGCAATAATCTACTTCATAAACCTGTAGAAAGACTGTTGTATTTTGCTTAGGAGCAGCCATGCAAAAACAGTGGGAAATTACTAACTGCTAGGTAAGTCTAGCAACCCTAATCAGACTGGCATTACTCATTTCAGAGTGTCCAGGCATCAGCATGGCATTGCCATGTAATCCCAACCCTCTTTCCTGCTTTTGGTACTAAGTTTGCTGTTTTGCTCTTGCCCCAGCTCCACCATCCCTGGTTCTCTTGAGACCCCCACCTGCTCAAACAGAGTGGGCAGAGCACAGCAGCCCCAGCAATCCCTGCAAGGCTCTGCAGGGATGTGACTTTGGCAGGATAAAATTCCTACCCTCACTACACCAGCTCCTTGCTGCTGGCAGTGCTGCTCTCTCCCATTTCACAAAGGGGAGTTCACTCTTGGCCTAAAGCGTGGGCTCTGACTCATGCTGGGGTTGGGGGGATGGCAGTGCCACAGCCTGGCTCTCCCACCCGCACCTTGAGCCCCCAGGCTGACTGCAAACAGAGACCACGGTGCCTGTGTTGGCATAACATGCCATGGGTGCAGGTCTGGCTGCTTTGGAGTTGAGGATCCTGAGAGCAAGAGTGCAGATCCGGGCTCAGGGCCTGCTGGCAGCACTGCAGCTCTGTGGGAAGCCTGTGGTGAAACTGCACCAATGGCACACGATAAGAACACTGAAGAAATGCCTGGCTATGGGCACAAACCTTCTCAGCTCGAGTTACTGTGAGGAAGTTTAGCCAGTGCTGCTGGTTCAGGCCGGCACAAACGTGAACATTCCACTGCTGGAGACCCTCAGGGAACCACACAACCCATCCCAGAGCCTGCCACAGCAGGCACCAAGTGCTAAGCCCTGGCTGAGTCTCCACCTGGCAAGGTGCTCTGCAGGGACGTGAACCACATCACATGGCACCAGATGGGCTGGGGGAAGCCTTTATCACCAGCCTGGCCTTTCAGTGAGCAGCCAGGGGGGAGCTGTGCTCAGTGCCCACACCATTGTACTGTGTTCTGAGAGACACAGGGGGTGCCCAGGGAGCACAGAGGTGCTGGCAAAGCCACACTAGGGGGTTGTAGCAGGAGACAGTTTAACTTTTTAGGCTGAGGGAAAAATAACTTGCCCATGAATGAGGAGTTGTGCCTCCTGTCTGCCAACTGAACTGATGGAGTCTTCATCTGTAGGAGCGCTGGATGTGCTTGGGAACGGCTTAGAAGGTTGGGACCGTGCCAAGTATCCTTTTTCCAGGAGCTGCCATGAGATCAATTCCCCAGGGCTGTGGGATTGCATTTAGTGGCAGCACTTTATAAGCTACCCAACACACAGTCAATCCCCTGACTACTTGTTCCTGCCTGCTAGCACTGCTGCTGTGGCTCCAGCTGAATGTGGGGCACAATGGAGACTGATTTGGCTGGTTGATCCAGCTGGAAAACTCTTCTGGGAGAATGAGGATTATTCCCTGAACAGCTTAATGTGCAACTTTTCACAGAGCAATGAAAATGAAACAGAAAAAAATGAAACAAAAAAGTGGAATGAAAGAAATTCATACTAGAAAAAAAAAGAGGATGTTAAAAGGATGGGAATAAGTCGAGGAGGGAATTTGTGATGGCTGATGCTGAAGAACCACCCAGAGATGGAGAGCTTCAGGTGGAAAGAGGTGAATGCCCTCCTGGCTGCAAAAAATTTGTGTTTCAGTGCATTACCTCTGGTATCTCTCTAACTCTTGTGGATGTGGATGAAAATAAAGCAGACAGCTGTGTGCCCTAAGCTCAGGGGCAGGTGCACACCTTCAGACAGGGCCTGCTGTAAGCACGATGTGCTGGTGGCTCTGAGGGCTGGGCAGAGGTGGCCCTGCACGCCCTTCAAACTCACAGCTCTCTCCACCCGCACCTCCAGCCTCCCAGGTCCCACCAAACCACCCCTCAGCCTTCACAAGAGACATTCCTAGGGGAGGAGACAAGGCTGCAGAGGGCTTTGGAGGTTGCCCATGCCAGAAAGATCAGCGCATCATGTGTCTCCTTTCATCCTCAATGTCAAAAGC
>NW_020956130.1:65543-81764 GCF_003031625.1 Empidonax traillii | reverse complement strand
GCTCTCCTAAGACTCCTGCTCAGGGTCGTGCCTGTCTGGGGGGATGATTCACTTCCACTAATAGTGCCTGAGACATTCCTGGGAGGGTAGGCTGCCTTCTGTGTCTCAGTGCCACATGCTGCCGTGGAGGAGCTGGACAACTGTGCTGTGTCCCAAGACAGCAGGTGCTATTCTTACCCCAGGCAGACTTGCTCCAGCACAGCTCCATTCCCAGCTGAAAGGTTAAACGTCAGACTGGGGCCCGAGCGTGCTCTCCCTGGTCAGAGCTGAATGCAGAGTGGCCCCTTTGGAGGCCGAGCAGGGTGCTGTGCCGAGCCAGCACCTGGGCGCTCTCCATCCCTCCTGGGACCTGCTGTGCCCCATGAACACAACAGCTGCCCAGGTACTTCCACCACTCAGCTGGGGCTCAGTTGTGGTGGATAGGGCCACCTGCTCTCTTGTGAACTCACAAATTAACACAAAAGTCCCTGAAAGCTCATGTTTTGCTCTGCTGATCAGCAAGAGGCCCCAACCTATGAATCCCTTCCCTGGTGAGGAAGGCAGAGTCAGGGCTTGCTCCAAGCCTGCTCCAGGAACAGCAGCGTTGCAGAAAGTCTTGTCCCCTCTCTCAGTGAAGTGGAGGAGGAGCAGCCTGTTGAGCACATGGAGATCAGTAGAGCTGGACCCCTGTGCATTATGTGTGGGCAGCTGAACTTGATGTTTTGTGACTCTTGTTGCAGAAAAAAAAGTGATGAGCTGCTAAGTGAGAGAGTGTGGAAGAGTAACCACAGTGCTGAGGGGAAGTTGAAACCATGCTGGAGAGTGCAGAGAGTGTCTGGGAGGAGGAAAACAAGATGGATGTGTGTGAGGAAAAGAAATAGGTGCAAGACGGTAGAGGATGTGGGGGTGGAAGAAATGACAACTCAGCATCAGGTTTGGGGAAGGAAGTTCAGGAGAAACCTGACGGAAAACTGCTGGTAAACCCTACAATGATAATCTGCAAATGACTAACTCGTATGGCACATCTTAAGTGCTTTATAAAGCTTAGTTTTAGTTTTGAAGAAATGATTTACTGTGTTTCTCCTGCAAAGGGAAGCAGTCTGTTGTTTCCTTACGGCTGAGGTGGCACATGGATCGTCCCTCCTGCCCACAGGGCTGAGCAGAGCAGAGCTCATCCCCAGGCAGCATTTCCCCAGTCCGGTTACACAAGCTGTACTGGGAGGAGGGAGTGAAAATACAGACCTTCCTAGAGGGCTGAAGAACTCAGGGACTACTGAGAGATCCTGGCTGGAGTCTGGAAGCCCCAAAACATGGCTCAACCTCAGCTGCCACAGCCTGCTCCCCAGGCAGCCTGAGCTGGGGTCCAGCAGCCCCAGGAGCTGCTGTTCTCACTGACAGAGGATAAGTGGATGAGGGGGGGGTGCAGAGTGGCCCCAGTTTTGAGCTGCTGCTGTGGCCCACCCCACAGGGACCTGGCTTGTCCCTCCGTGTGAGCCCAGCCTGTGGCCACCACCCAGGCATATGTTTTATGAAGAATCATCCCAGAAAAAAACCCAAACAACCTCGAAGTGGAGGAGGAGCTTGGAGCAGAAGCCAAGTGTCTCTCAGTGGTGAGAGCTGCTCCTGCCCATCCTGGGAGGATGGGGCAGATCCATAATGGGGAAAGGAACGAATGAACTGTTCTGAGCTGGGGGAGGGTGCATGCAGGAGGAGCAGAGGCTGGGAGCAAAATCACCTCTGACAGCAACTGCTATGAAGTCTGCTGGATTATGAGGATCAAAGAGGGACACTGATTTAAGGAAGATGAATTCCTCACTGCTTTATGGGGAATGAGGATCATTTTGCATTGACGCTCTGTGGAGCGAGGCTGCCTGTCACCTGATAAGGGCTTGTGCAAAGGTCTTGAGAAAAACTTTAGTCCAGAGTGGCTATAAATGATCATCTCTGAAAAAATGTTTTAAATAGATGCAGCTAATTGGCTCATATAGAGCTGCTGTCTCACGTGGACAGCCAGAGAGCTTAAATGCAGCGTTCCAGTTGTAGTGGAGAAAATGATTGAAAACATCCCTCTTCAGAAACTCTTTGTTGGTAAAGGAAAATTTATCAGTTCACACTGTAAACTCATGTCAGGAGCCCCAGGAGAGGAGGAATCATAGAATCTACAATGGTTTGATTTGGAAGGGACCTTAAAAGTCATTCAGTTCCAGCCCCCTGCCATGGACAGGGACACCTTCCACCAGCCCAGGTTGCTCCAAGCCCTGTCCAACCTGGCCTTGGACACTTCCAGGGACCCAGGGGCAGCCACAGCTTCTCTGGGCAACCTGTGCCAGGGCCTCACAGAGAGGAGTTTCTTTGCAAGAAGGATATTGAGGTGCTTTAGCAGGTCCAGAAAAGAGCAACGAGGCTGGTGAAGGGACTTGAACACAAGTCCTATGAGGAGAGGCTGAGGGAGCTGGGGTTGTTTAGTCTGGAGAAGAGAAGGCTCAGGGGAGAGACCTCATCACTCTCTACAACTCCCTGACAGGAGGTTATAGCCAGGTGGGGTTAGTCTCTTCTCCCAGGCAGCTCTCAGTAAGACAAGAGGGCTCAGCCTCAAGCTCTGCCAGGGGAAGTTTTGGTTGGATACTAGGAAGAAATTCTTTACAGAGAGAGTGATCAGACACTGGAATGGGCTGCCCAGGGAGGTGGTGGATTCTCACTGGATGTGGCATCAGTGCCATGGTCTAGTAACTGCAGTGGTGTTGGATCAAGGGTTGGACTTGATCATCTCAGAGGTCCTTTCCAACCCATCTGATTCTATGATTCTCAGATCTAATCTAAATCTATCGTCTTTCAGTTTGAAGCAATTCCCCCTTGTCCTAGGACCATGTGGTCCTGGCTGTTAGGGTGTCACAGCTGTGATCTTACTGGCCCCACAACCCCATCACCCTCCCCCCAGTGCCAGCAGCACAGCCCTGATGCCACCACAGGACTGCTGGGGAAACAGAGGCCAGCACATATGAAAACTTTGGGATCAGAGCCCAGACAGAGAATGCCCAAAGTTACCCAATGTGAAAGGCAAAAGCAGTAGGGAGTCATGTCACGAGGCTGTGGAGAGACCCTCTGAGGCACCATGACAGGTACTGTTCACCTGAAGACATTGGTCAGGGAGCAGCAGGCACTCGGGGGACCTGAGGGACTGATCTGGAAGACAATATACACCTGTGTTTCTCAGCAAAGCAGTGCTGAAGTTGGCACAACATCTTGAGCTGTGGAAGATTTAACATGTATTTTCTCAGGCCACAGTTCTGATTGAGATGTCAAACACACCAGTTTTGTGGGCTGTCTGGTGTCACATTGTTATAATTGTCTTCTGCTGGGGCTGTTCTGCTTTGCACAATGATTTGCCCTTCAGGAGCAGCAGGGACTTGTATCCTTTCCCTGGCATCTCAGATGGCTGCAGACAGCAATTAAGAAAATGTTTAGCCTCGCCCCCAAGGGAATCTGTTTGCCGACATAAAATAGTGAGACTGTTGATAAATTTCCTAAGGATGCCAAAGGAACTTTTCTGCAACATAAAAAGTCAGTTCAGAAAATGTCACTAGAAGATGCTGCTATGTATCCTGTTGGAAACTTCACTGCAGTGACTCCATCACTCAGAAAATCCACTGGGCTGTCTTAATCTTGAAAAGTCTAATTTTAAAAGTTATCAGATTTATAGAAATTCCATACCAATATATTTCCATTTACAGCACTGAAATTTGCCCAGAAGTGGGATTTGTGCATCTGTCACAGATGAGTGCCAGCAGAGGAAGATATCACCTCATCACTGTCTTTTTTAGGATACAGTTGCTGCTAGTGCTAATATTATGCACTTAATCCTGATTTTCCTTCCCTCCCCCTTTCGCCACTTGCTCTCTTTTTTCTTTATCTTACCCAGAGGCGTCTTAGCCTGCCCACCCCACTCCCCTGCTCTGTAACAGGAGCTCCTCAGCTGCTTTGGTGGGTGACAAGAAAGGGCATCCTGAATGTCACCTCCTTGGCCAGCTCTTCTGCTGGTGTTTACAGGGAACATGAGCAGTCTGAGTAACAGCATGACTCTGACACTCAGTGAAGAGTTCTCACCCAAATAAAAGTTTGCTGCTTTACCTCTCCCCACTGCTGTGTTACATGGGTTGTGCTACTCTAGAGTCTCATTCACTATCATTTTGGTGAAAGGCACTGAGAAAGATGTTGTCCTTGTGAGGCAGACTGTATAATCATCAGTCAGAAATACCCTTTTTGCAGTTGAAACAGAACTTCAGCTTCTCTGTCCACAGTCTCTGAAAGGAGGACCAGGATTAGGAGATAGGAAGGCTACAAGAATAGTGAATAGTTGCTCCAAATGTCAGGTCAGTGCTCACTGGTGACCACAGAAGGCAAGAGGAGTATCAGGAATTATCAGGACAAACTGAGAACAAACCAAAAATCATTGTACCAGGCCCACAGACCACCTGCTGCCTGCAGATTTGGCCTGTGCAGTTAGGAAGGGTACAGAGAGTAAAGACAAAGTTGATGGGAGCGCTGGGCAGTCAAGCTGGGAAAAGAACAACCAGGTGGGGAGATGGTATTCTTACATAATATTATAAACAGTACAGGCAAAGTGAAATGGGATTTTCACCAAGCATCTAGTGAGCAGGAGATAATAATCACATAATGGCCACAGCAAAATGGCTTTGCCTGTGCCCGTGTTCTGCAAGGCAGGATCCCTGTTGTGGGAAGGCATCCAAGCAGTGGGCAGTGCTAAATAGCTGCTCCCAGAAACCACAGCCACAGCTTTTCCCCATCTATCCCACCAGCTGCAAGCCTGGAAAGTCAGTGATCTTCCTACACTTACCTGTTCAAGTTCAGCCACTTTCCACCTCTCTCTCTGTGAACAGGCTGGTCCCAATGCTTGGATCAAAACTCCTGAAAAAACCCTTTCTTCACATCTTTCTTCACCCCTATCTTCTATCTTCTGATAACAGAGAGCAGTGCAAGGGAGAAGCAGCATCACAGTGTCTTTAATTAGGAAGCATCCCAGTGCTATAACACCCACCTGTATTTTGGCAAAGAGAGCAAAACCGGTGTTTGTGGTTTGCTGTACAAACCATTTCTTTCATACTAGTGACGAGGCAGAATGTTCTTCCTCTGGAGATTTGGAGGGAATATATGCTAATTCCTCTGAAAATAACAGGTGCAGCAAATGAACAAAAATCTTTGAGTTTCTCAACACTGGGTCATACTCAGTCGCTATAAATGGGAGGAACCCACCTTCAGAAAGGTGTCCAAGCACAGCTGTTTGTCACCAAGTCTGTCTCCTGTGTGACAGCATTAAGAGACAGCTGATAACACATCAAGCATTGACGTGTCTGTAAACAATGAACAGATGTATATAAATTCCATGTTATGGAATATCTACTGTGGTTAATGAGGAGCAGTCACTGAGCACGCTGATTGAGTTGAAGTAGGGCGGAGTATTCACCAGTAGGGACCTACCACATGCAGGGCTGACCTCCTTTCACCTGAGCTGTAATGTGTGCTCAGAGGAGCAGCACATCCATGCAGACATTCCTGGTGCCTGCCGTGGCTCTGAGCGCCTCTCAGTTCCTGGTCAGGCCATTAGGGACCCCAATCACCTGAGGAGGAGCTGAAGTGGCCCCAGGCACAGGAGACACTGCAGTCTGTGTGGGCACCTGAGCCAGCTCTCCAGAACATCGACCCACAGCAGGAGGTTTCCTGCTGGAGCAGAACTGAGCAGCTCTGAGCTCTCTCCAGCCCCCCAGGGCTCACTAGCGGGGTGTGCAAGGGGATCCCTGTTGAAGGGGGTGTCTGCTGTATCCCATGAGCATTACAGGGTCCACGTGGGGGGGATAAGTAGATGACTGAGACCTGAGAAGGCAAAAGGCTTAGGCTTCATATAGAGATAGTAGGAATGTGCTTGTGCTTCTGTCTCTCATTGAGAGAATACATTCTTTTTGTTAAAATTTCCTGTGTGTAAATTATTTGGGTTTTAGTCCAGTCACATGACATTTTTCACCAGCTTGAGATGGTTTGTGCTCTAGAAGGCTTCACCACCTGTGTGGAGCATCATGCAGAGGGTGGGTGTCTGGGGAGATTGGGATGATGACAAATGTCTTGGGTGTAAGAGTCTGCCATTCACAGGATCACACAGATCACAGAAGGGTTTGGGTTGAAGGGACCTTTAAAGCCCATCTAGTCCAATCCCCCTGACATGGGCAGGGACATCTTGTAATCTTACTTCCTTCAATATTATGTTATGGTCAGAAATACCCCACAGAGGGTATGTTAGCTGCTGCTCACTGTATCATACCCATATTTTCTGACAAATGGTACCTGGTGACTTAGAATGAAAAAAATGTTTGTACCAGATCCCTAAAGCCCTGTGGTGGGCTGGGGAAATGCTTATCAGCAATTACCACTGTGAATGTGTCCAGCCTGTGGTAGCAAGAGAACACTCCTATTCTCTGCCTGCCCTGCTGCTCTTCATGTGGTGGAACTCTTGATGTGCTGGGATGCATTTTCTGCCCCAGGGAGCTCCACAGCTCTCTGACTCTGCCTGCATGTCATGCTGCTCTTCAAGGACTGAAAGCAAATAAAGCCTCCAGCTGCTGAGGATGTTTCCAGATGATGCACTTAAGAAGCAGTATTATAGGACTGGTGGTCTGGAGGGATTTGCTTTGGCAAGTTGCATGAAATTAACTGTCTCCAACAAAGCAGCGGAATCAAAGACATGCCCAGTTGTCCACTGCTTTGGATGGATGAGGAAACCTCTACATTAAAGCCACAGAGCTTCTGTTGTGACAGACCATCTGGAGGTCTTTTGTTCAGTCTCCCACTTCAAGCACATCTATTGCAGGTGTTGGTCCAATTAGTCACAGCTTTGGCGAGCCAAGCTTTTCAGATGGAGGCTCCACAAGCTCTGTGGGTAACCTGTGCCATTTCTCCGTTGCTCAATAGTCAAGAGTTTTCCTATTGTCTAAGTGAGAATTTTCCTAATGTGTGAGAATCTTCCAAGTGTCTAAGTGGAGATTTTCAAGCAACAATTTGTGGTTATTGCCCCTTGTTAAATTGTCTGCTGCTCATGAAAAAGCTTGGCACGCTGTCTTTGTAGTTGCCCCTCATGTACATTACCCTTTTTCCCCTCATACTAACCACACTCTCTTCACAGTACAAGTTTTCCAGACCCTTGCTCATCTTGCCAGCCACCTGCTCGACTCTCCTTTTAGTTCACCTCCCTTTGCAAATGGGGAACCTAAAACTGGACAAATCATTTCATAAGAGTACTCAGCAGAGTCAAACAGAGGGGATGATAGCTTCCTACAATCCACTGGCCACACTTCAGGCACGACACAGTACTTGGTTCTCCCAGGTTTTGGCTAGAACATGGTGGTAATAATACCAAGGTTGTATTTGATCTCTGTATGGGCTATTCACTTAAGAACTTCCCACTCAGAATATTCTGTGACTGTTTGCAGTGAGAGCACTCATATTCATATCCACCAACATCCTTCCTCTTGGAGGGCCCTCTGTCCTAGTTAGGGGAGCACAAAGCAGAGGGCTTGAGAGTAGCTCCCATGATTAAAGATTTTGGATCAGCAAGAAAAGATTCCTTTTCCGACTGCAAAACCTCTTGCCATACAGGCATATTCTTGTGTTTCCAGTTCATGAGCTTGATGACTCTGAACAGGCAGGAGAGGGAGGTTCCCACCAGACAACACACAGCATCTGCAGGTACTTCCCTCCCCCTGTCCAGCCTGGCTGCTGCCTACCTAAAAGTGCCTTCTCCCTGCCCGTCTCTCAGCCAACAACTGGGATGGGAAGAAGAAAACTCACATCCCCAGGGCTGGCAGAGAGGGAGCAGCTGCCTGATAATTGTCTCAAGAAGGATCTATTTTCAGCATGACTTTGTCCTCCAGGGGAATGTGTGCCCTGCTGACACCACATTGCTGTGCAGGACGGTCTGTATCCAGAGATGGGTTTCATCCTGCTGCTTCCCTTTTATCTGTGCCGTGGTTTGCTTCTGGTCCCAGTGAAGTCAAGGCCTGTAGAGATGGAAATAGGATTGACAGAAAATTAATGGCCCCCAAGGAAACATTGCATTCTTTTTTTGCATTGAGGCACTTGCACTTCTTTCAACAGATTCCTCCCTGGACAGATTTCTCCCTGATGTGCCTGGATATAAGAAACATGGCAAAGTTTTCCCTGATGTAACTTTTGGGATCTATAGAGTTAAACCATAGTGAAATCTGGATCATCCATTTCAGATTAGAGATTCCTTTTTTGTAAAAATCACTATCCCAGTGTCATATAAATGATACCTGAGTGAGAGAGGGGAGCTGTGTAAATTAAACCAAATCCAAGGCAGATGCTCAGGAGCTTAGACTGCTCTCCAGAGTTGATCATGACAGCTGACCAAACACTTCACTTTTAGTGAGCTTTATGTCCTACTTTATGCCCTACACTACAATGCTGAATGCTGGGTCATTTGCCCAACCTTTTTTGCACTTTCTTCTGCCTCCTCTTTCAGCCTCCACAAACTTATTCCTGTGTCTTTCCTGTCTAAACATTCACTGAGAGTTCATGTACTATCTGTGTTCACAACACATGCTCTTACATCTGCCATTGCTTTAGCTCTGATTTCCTTCAAACAGATATTTTAAAACATCAACTGAAAACACTGAAAGAAAAGTTCTTGTTTTCTGTGTTTTATTTAGTTAATGCCAATGAGGAAAAAAGAAAATGGCATCTGAATTTAGAGCTTTCAAGTGAAAGTAGTCAATGTTTTAACATTTTCTCTTCTTTTTATGACTGTCTGAAAGATTGTCTAATGCTGTTTCTTCCAGAGGAGTTGCTAGAATAGCCTTGCTATTCAATTTGAATGGCACTGGACTATTTAACACTGAATTTTAACACTGAATTCAGTCAGGCCCCACCATCCCAGCTGGTCTCTGGCACCAGGATTGGTTTTGCATTGAAGTGCAACTGACAGACAGGGGAGCAACACACTTGATGTCATCTAGCAATGTTGCTGGTGGGGGAGGCAGTGCTATTTAATGTAAAGCATGTAATTTTAGCTGAACTTGGTATGCAAATTATTCTTTGCTACAGCTACATTTCCACATGCACCATTCTGGAGAATTTTGCTAAATTTCAGTAATCCTTCAATCCTCAAATGATTAATACCAAGCTCCTTGCAGGGATTTCACTCCAAGACACCAAGCAAAGCCAACATTCCTATAATCATATTCCGTTAATGCTGGGGTTTATACTGGTCCTGAGGTACTCCTACAGGGATACTAATGGAGACATAAGTCAATACCTGTGATGGGCACAGGAATTTCAGTCAGGGATCCACAGTAACAATAGCCTCTGAATTTCAGCCAGCATACATAGTCACACTATTTGCACATGCCCACAGAAACCCTTGGCCAAAGTAGAACCTCCTGCCACATTTGATACAGGGTTAGATGGGACCAGGCAGAACAGATTGGCAGAGAGTTTCTTCCCTGTTGACTCTGGGGACAGGGAACCTGTTCCTTCCATTTCAGTGGATTAGGTTTACAGCTGTCATTTCTTTGTGCCAAGTTGTGCTGATTCTTTCTGATGATAGGAGAGCTGCCAGATTCACTCCCTTGAGATAATGGTCCTCCTACTGAACAGGATCACAAGCCCTCAGGCTGCCTATTTCCACATAGCTGTTGTGGCACGATATTGAGAACAGCTTCAGTCAGTGGGCCAGAGCCACTGTTAGAACTGGGTCCTGCTGGGTTGTAGTCCTTACATCCAGATTCTTCTCCAAGGATCAGAGACTGGCTTCCTGCCACTGGATAGTCCAATATTTGAGACAGTGAAGGCCAAGTCTCTTAAGTAGGTGGCAAATGGTTTGGTCTCTAAAACATCATATATATTCTTGTCTCCATGGATATTCTATTGAATGTACAGGCACCTCATCCTGTTTGTACGCAAAGTGTGGAGTTACTGGGGAATGGAGAGGCACCTGTGCACTTTAGTTGCTTTACTTTAATGTCACAAAGAGTCTTTAGCTGGAAACCCACACGTGATTTAGTTAACTCAGTTAGCAAGACAGGTAAACACAGCAGTAAAGATTTGAGTCTTTGTGATTCTACAATAGCTGAGGGCCATTTAATACTGTTTTCCCTGTTAAGGATAGTGTGCAGCTGAGGACTGGTGAGGCCTGAGGTCAGTCTGGGCTCCAATAATGCAAAACAAGTGCAAAGCCCTGAATCTGGAGAGGAACAGCCGCAGGCACCAGCATGTGCTGGGTGCTGACCAGCTGGAAAGCAGCTTTGCAGAAAAGGACTTGGAGGTCCTGTGGGACATGAAGTTGAACATAAACCATGTTCACGTCCTTCATGTCACCTGAAGAAGGTGAACAGTGTTCTAGCCTCATCAGGAGTGTTGCCAGCAGATAGAGGGAGGTGATCCTTGCCCTTGATCAGCACTGAGGCCACACCTGGAGTGCTATGTCCAGGGCTGGGCTCCCCAGTATAAGAGAGATACAGGGCTACTGGAGAGAGTCTAGCAAAGGGCCAGCAAGATGAATGAGTGACTGGAGCATCTCTCTCTTAAGGAAAGGCTGAGAGAGCTGAGACTGTTCAGCCTGGAGAAGAGAAGGCTCAGGTGAATCTCATCCATGAACATAAATACCTGAGGAGAAAGTGCACAGAGGATGGAATAAGGCTCTTTTCAGTGGTGCTCAGTGACAAGACAAGAAGCAATGGGCCCCATCTGACACACAGGAGGTTCCCTACGAAAACTGGGAAACACTTTTCCTGTGTAGGTGACTGAGCCCTGGCACAGGTTTAGAGCTGTTGTGAAATCTCCATCTTTGGAGATATTCAAAAGCCATCTTGATTAAAGCATCTCCTTCATTGTCATGTCCTGTTTCATAACCCTTTCCTGAGATTTGGCCCATTTTCAAAAAAAGACTTTATGTTTCAAATGCTGACTTATGGGGACTTACTGGCACTAAATTCAAAGAACTGCTGAGTGATTGTCAACATCTGAAGACACCTCAACTCACTGAGCGCTTCGCATTCAAACCAGACCTTCCCTCAGACCAGAGCTGCCTGGCCATGTGCTGCACTCCTGTGACAAGGATGGGTCCACATCCTGCACAGCACCACAGCAAAACCCAGAAGTGCTCTCTGAGTACACAGCTTTGTCATCAGCCACTGGAAAGGCAACGATTTTCAGTCCCCAAAGTAAGATGATCTAGCCCAGCACTCTCAGTTGGACTGTCCATATAAAATAATAGAGTCATAGAATTTTTTATGTTGGAAAAGACCTTCAAGATCATCAAGTCCAACCTGTGACCAATCCCTATCTTGTCAACTAGACCAGAGCACTGAGTGCCACATCCAGTGTTTCTTGAACACCTCCAGGGATGGGAACTCCACCACCTATCTGGACAGCCCCTTCCAAGGCCTGACAGCCCTTTCAGTGGAGAAATTCTTCCTGATGTCCAACCTAAACCTTCCCAAAACTTAAATGACACAGCCTGGGGGCCATTTCCTCTTGTCTTGTCCCTCATTCCTTGGGAGCAGAGCCTGACCCCTACCTGGCCCTAATCTCCTGTCAGGGAGTTGCCGAGAGTGAGAGGATTCCCCCTGAGCCTCCTTTTCTCCAGACTGAGTCCCCCAGCTCCCTCAGCTGCTCCAGCTGATCCAAACCCTTCTCCAGCTCTGTTTCCTTCCCTGGACATCCTCCAGCCCCTCAATGTCTTTCTTGCCGTGAGGGGCCCAGAAATGGATGCAGCATTGAGCTGTGGCCTCACCAGGGCCCAGCACTGTCACTTCCCTGCTCCAGAAATACTGGCCACAGTATTTCTGATACAGGCCAGGATGACATTGGCCTTCTTGCCCACCTGGCACCTGCTGGCTTTTGTTCAGTGGCTGTTGAGCAGCACTCCCAGGTCCTTTCCTGCGAGCAGCTTTCCAGACTCTCTTTCCCAGCCTGGAGCTCTGTGAGGGGTAATTGTGGCTGAATTGCAGGACCTGACACTTGACTTTATTGAACTTCACCCCGCTGATCTTGACCCTTTGATCCAGGCTGTCCAGACCCCTCTGCAGGAGCCTTCCTGCCCTCCAGCAGATCAGCACTCCCACCTGGCTTGGTGTCGTCAGAAAACTTGCTGAGGGTGCCCTTGATCCACTTTTATCCAGATCATTGGTAAAGATACTAAACAGGACTGGTCAAATAGTAAGCCCTGGGGAACCCCACTGGACTGGCCCCAGATGGGTATAACTCCATTCACCACTCCCTGGGCCTGGCCATCAGCATGTTTTTAACCCAGGGAAAATTGCCCTGCCCAAGCCATGGCTGTCACCTTCTCCAGATGATTGCTGGGGGACACGGTGTCAAAGTACTGAAGTCTAGGAAGATACATCCACACCCACCCAGCAGGTCACCTGGTCGTAGAAGGTTGGTCAGGCAGGATCTGCCTTTCCTAAACCTGTGCTGGCTGGGCCTGGTCCCATAGTGGTCCTGTACATGCTGTGTGATCACAATCTTTGCCTGCACTGGTCAGGCTGAGAGGCCTGGAGTTCCCCAGATCCTCCTTCCAACACTTCTCGTGGATGGGTGTCACATTGGCACCTCCAGTCATCTGGGACCTCCCTGGTGAGCCAGGACTGATGATAAATGATGGAGAGTGGCTGGGCAAGCTCTTCCACCACCTCCCTCAGTGCCCTTGGGTGAATCTCATCTGGTTCTGTGGACTTGTCTAAGTGGCTCAGCAGGTCATTAATTGCTCCTGGGTCACAGGGAGTCCATTCTGCTCCCTATCCCTGTCTAAGAGCTCAGGGGGCTGGTTGCCTTGAGGAAAATGGCTCTTTTTGTTGATGTCTAAGGCAAAGAAGGCATTAAGTACCTCAGCCTAAATGTGACAGGATTTAAAACAGCTTACATGACTGTGCCCTATTCCTGAAACTAGACCAGTGTCTCTCCAGCACTACCAGCAAATCCACTTCCCCCCAACATCCATCAGCATTGTACAGGCATGTCTGTCACCCCCAGTGGTCTGTTAAGGATATCAATGTGGTGTTTCGGACTGTTCAAATGTCTAAGTGTGCAAGATATTTGTGATGAAATGGAAGAGCTGGGCTGGGGATATATTACGTGGAGAGCACCTGGGACTGCATGATGTGTTTGTGCATATGTCCAATTATTTGTATAGGCATGACTGAATAGAGGATTTTTCTATCAGTTGTAGGCCTTGTAGGCAGGGAAAAAACCTGTGGAAGGTATTCCGAATCAGAGTTACCTTTCCTAGGTTTACAGGCATGGGAATATCTGGATGAACTAATAAGTTGTCAGCAAAAGCAGGGAGTGTCCCTTGCTCACTGGCATTAACCTGCAGATCAGAAGTCTCAGCAGATATAATCCCTCACAAGGTTCACAATAATATTTCTTGGAGAATCTTCTACTTATTTGCAATCTGAAGTGTGTGCAAAGGGGCACACATGTACATGCCTGTGTATCTGTGTGTATGCACACTCTTCCTGATATCCCCAAAGCTACCTCACACGTCTGTCAAAGGCATCAGCTTAAAAGCCCAAGTAGGACCCAGCCTCTCCTTGCTGCAGTGTTTGGCTGACCATCCTGCTGTGCCTGTTATCCTGCTCAGATCTTCTATATCTGTACTTATGCTTTCAGGATTTTACCAACAAAAACGCCAAAGGTTTTTAATAATGCTAATTTATCTTCTAACATCCTGTTTTATCTATTGCACAGCTGGGATAGCTGGGACAGACATACCAAGCAATCCATCCTGGGTTCTGCAGTGAGTCGGTGGGAAAGCCAGCAATAGAATCCATAAGTCCTGAATCCAAGTTCTCTAAGTGCTTTGACTAGTCCAGATTCCCTCCTTAACACCCTTGTGAGATTGTTTATAGGAGCTGTATTCATATAGCCAGTAAGACATCAAAATTTTCTAATTATATCTAGTCATGTCAAATGACAATTATGCCCTTAGTTCAGTTTGCCAGACAATGCTTTACCAAAGAAGGTTTGCCAAAAATGTTTTGACCGAAGAAAGAGGAGGCATCTGTAGCATCTGCAGAGGAGATCGTATAAAACGTCCCCGCCACACGTCTGCCCTGGCTCCAGGGAAAGCTCCAAGGTAAGTGAGGGGGATCTACAGGCTGGCAGGAAGGGATGGTGCCCTTGTGTGCCACAACATTCCTGCTGCCTCCAGTGCTCGTGTCCAGGAGGAAACTCCATTACAAACCTGCTCTCAAGGCATCTGCACGTTTTCCCTCTGGATTTCTGTGCACAGCAATGAGGGAACTGCCATTTCTGTTTTACAGCACTGACCAGCTGCCAGCCTGCAGGTCACCCATCTGGTGTCACAGGAGGTAAGAACCTGATTTACTGATTCTTAGAGGGCAGACACAGATCCCTTTGGGTGGGGTTTCTGGCAGGCTCACTGGTTCACCCAATGTGCAAACCTGGTGGGATTGCAGTAGAAAGAGGGGTGTCCAAGGCTGCATTTGAAGCCTCTGAATACTGATGACAGAACAGAAAACCCTCACAGGGACATTCTTCACTTCTGCTTAACTGACCTTACAGAAATCAAGGTGTGCTGCTTTCCCATCTTTGCTATGGCATCAGGAGAATGGGACCAGATAAGTACAGCAGGAAAAAGTGCAAAATCCTGTATTCTACACAAGAATATATTAATTACTAAATCATCTGAGCAAACAGACCTTCTAACCACCTTTGCAAAGTGCCAGTACTCTCTTACCCATTTTCTTACTCCAGACAAAAAAAGTATTTATTACCTAATGAATAAAAAGTGAATAAATTTTGCAAATGTAGCTAGATAATTTTCAAATGCAGTTGGCTAAATTTAGGTACTTACATGTTTAATACATCATCTGAAAAAATAACCTTTTTATTCTTTCTAACATTTGAGAACTCATCTGCTCCTGGATTTTTTTCAGTAAGTATTTATTTGGTATCTTAAAACAACCTTGGCAATTCCAATTTCAATACTTGAATTTTCTTTCACACAAGTCAGAAAATATTGGGGCTGAAAATATTTAGGTATTGTAGTGAGGGACAACAAACGCCTACAGCAAATTAAATTGGAGCAGAATATTAAAAGGTCACAAAGCCTGCCCTTCTTTTCTTTTTCAGTTGACACCTTCATTGGCAACATTCATTAATTTCCCACTACCTTTGCATTACCGTTACATTTAATAGGTAAATGTCCCAGAGACTCAATCTTTTCCAAGATTGTAGGTCACCTGCACTACGGTTTTCCAGTAGTTTTACTTCATTATTCATCCTTTTAATGAATTCACCTAGTAGTGATGTCTTAGTGAAACTTCCTCAACAAATTCACTCTTGTCTTACAGACACAGTATTCTTAAAGCACCAAATCCACAGTTCTGCAAAAGGTCATTAAGGAGTATTTGAAGACTACACCCATGAAAGCCTCTTATTTTCTGAGTTGAAATAAAACTAAATTTCTAGTTATCTCATGTTAAAATACCCAGAGTATGAAGAGAAACCAAGGCACAGGATATAACATTTTTCCAAATTTTGAAAAATGTAAGTAATCAGTGCCACATTGTTTCTCCTCAGAGTCATCTGCTGACATTTCCTCAGCAGAGCAGCCATGGCCTCTGGAGATGCTGAGATGGCCGTTTTTGGGGAGGCAGCTCCTTACCTCCGAAAGTCAGAGAAGGAGAGAATTGCGGCCCAGAACAAGCCTTTTGATGCCAAGTCATCCGTCTTTGTGGCTCATCCTAAAGAATCCTTTGTGAAAGGGACAATTCAGAGCAGGGAATCAGGGAAAGTCACTGTCAAGACTGAAGGGGGAGAGGTGAGTGAAAAATAAAAAAAGATTGAAGGACAACATTGTCTTCCCACTCTGGGGAAGCTGACACCCATGCATGTCCTTCTTCCTCTGACAGACCCTGACCGTGAAGGAAGATCAAGTCTACTCCATGAACCCTCCCAAGTACGACAAAATCGAGGACATGGCCATGATGACCCACCTCCACGAACCCGCTGTGCTGTACAACCTCAAAGAGCGTTACGCAGCCTGGATGATCTACGTAAGTGGCAGCAGCAGCTTCCTTTGGGCAGCTGCAGGAACTGCTCTGCCAGGCCCAGGGGAAGCCAACGTGCTGTGTCCCTTCCTGGCAGACCTACTCGGGTCTCTTCTGCGTCACTGTCAACCCCTACAAG
>NW_020956130.1:62305-63095 GCF_003031625.1 Empidonax traillii | reverse complement strand
CCATCCCTTCCCAAATTCCCACCTCCATGTGCATTGCTGTGCCTGACTCTTTCTGCCTTCTTGGGCAGATCTGCTGGAGAAGTCCAGAGTCACTTTCCAGCTCAAGGCGGAAAGAAGCTACCACATCTTCTATCAGATCATGTCCAACAAGAAGCCAGAGCTAATTGGTAGGAGACATCACCGACTTTTTTGGCGGAGGATGTCTCAGCAAGAGTTAACTACATTACAAAAAGTATAAAATTTAACCCATGTACACATTTGTTTTCAGAAATGCTCCTCATCACCACCAACCCTTATGATTTCCCTTTTGTGAGTCAAGGTGAGATCAGTGTTCCCAGCATTGATGACAAGGAGGAGTTGATGGCAACAGATGTGAGTAATGTACAAAACAGGTCAACAGGCATAGGTCATACATCACATAACACACAAATATTTTACTTTGCTCATTGTATTACCAGAGTGCCATTGACATCCTGGGCTTCACTGCTGATGAGAGAACAGCCATCTACAAGCTGACAGGGGCAGTCATGCACTACGGGAACCTGAAGTTCAAGCAGAAACCAAGAGAGGAGCAGGCAGAGCCTGAAGGCACAGAAGGTATTATTAAGCTCAATAATTAGCCCTCCTGTAAGCCACAGGGGGAGACAGCAGAGGTTGTTAATTGTTGGACTTCAGGATCCCAAGAAAAATAGTCAGCCAGGAAAAAAAACCTGTCCCTTGTCCTTAGTACACCAAGTTCCCTTATTTCAGGATTTATGTGTCTTATGCTATGAACAGTTAGTAGTGTAAA
>NW_020956130.1:53910-58218 GCF_003031625.1 Empidonax traillii | reverse complement strand
AATAATGCAAAAAGTCTATGTGTAAAGATCTAAAGGACTTGAGGAGGTAATATAAGAGAAATATTGTTTGGTGCATTTGGGTTGCATTTCTGTTATGTTTTTAAATTTTCTTCCACTATCCTTCTGGTTTAGACATTTTAGTGTTTATGCATCCTAATGTTTTCTCTGCATGCTTTGAGATGCCCTCTAGAAGCACCTGCTTCCCTCCACTAGTTATAGACAATAATTTTTTATAAATAAGTATACAAATATCAATTACAAAACAAGGCTGGGATTCATCTCACCTTAAACCTGGTTTTGTTCCTTTTGCTTTTAGTAGGGAAAACACAAAGGTTCTGTGTAGTGTGCTCCATATGACCCAGCTCTGATGCCTACTGCAGAATGCTTCCCACTCATTACCTCATAGGGTACTACTTTACCTCTCTGGGTACATCCTGTGGAAGATGGATGTAATTTCTGATAAAGGCATTCCACTAGACTCAGTGAAATGTATTAAAATTCTATGTTTAAGAGTACAGTATTTTCTACAGATTGCTCAGAAGAACTTTATATATTGATAGCAGGAAAGTCAGAAAACCTGATGCAGAGGGCTTCAGCTCAGGGTTCTGCTCATTTGTGTACATCTCATTTCAGAGGGCTTGATGCTTACAGCAGAAATTACATTTGCTTTTCTCAATGACTCTCCCAGGAGAATTTAAACAAGCTGATGACCAACCTGAGGAGCACCCACCCCCATTTTGTGCGCTGCATCATCCCAAATGAAACGAAAACACCTGGTAAGAGACTTACATCTGCACTGCATGTTCCCAGTATGGTGTTTCAGAACATGGTGTGTATCTGTGCTCTGCATTGCTCAGGTGCCATGGAGCACGAACTGGTGCTGCACCAGCTGCGCTGTAACGGTGTGCTGGAAGGGATCAGGATTTGCAGGAAAGGATTTCCCAACAGAGTCCTGTATGCAGATTTTAAACAGAGGTCAGACTTCATCCCCTTATTGGATCACTTCACCCATCCTAAGTAGCTTACAAAATTTAATTTTCCCCTCCTGTGCCTAAAGCTTTCTCCGTAGGTTCAGTTTAATAAGTGCTGTTACATTCTCAGCTGTTCTTAGACTCTTTCTTTCCATGTAGCAGCCAATTGGTCTCAACAACAGACGTTTTCATATTCATAGAATTATAGAATCATTTAGGTTGGAAAAGACCCTTAAGATCATAGAGTCCAAAGCAAATCCTTCCATTTTCTTCCTCAGATACAAAGTATTAAATGCCAGTGCTATCCCAGAGGGACAGTTCATTGACAGCAAGAAGGCTTGTGAGAAACTTCTTGGATCAATTGATATAGACCACACTCAATACAAATTTGGTCACACTAAGGTACAATATCTGCTTGCTTCAAGTACCATGTGTTTTTGGTTTGCATGGCTTGAGACTGACACTCAGTTACTCCAGATAGTATGTAAAATGATCCAACATTGTATATAAAAGAAATCAATTAATGTTTTTATTCAACATTTGAATAAACTGAAATTCATTGCCATAGGATGATTTAATTAAGGGTTAATTAAGTATTCCTAATTTAAGAAAATTTGTAGAATGAAAGAATCAAGGGTTAATACAAATAAAAGCAAAATGCCTGGCTATTATAGTTCCTCAGCTGCAGGTAACCAGAAGCTTGGAGTTACAAAAGAGTCTGGCACTACAGATGTTCTTTGTGGTTTTGCTCTTTCTCTTAACTTCTCATAGTGCCTGTCATGGGGGGAAGGGCACCAGGTTACTCTGAACAAGCACATACACTGCACCTATTTTCATGTTCTTACCTAAGGTGTTCTTCAAAGCTGGGCTCGTAGGCCTCTTGGAGGAGATGAGGGATGAGAAGCTGGCACAGCTCATCACCCGCACACAGGCCAGGTGCAGGGGTTACCTGATGAGGGTGGAGTACCAGAGAATGGTGGAGAGAAGGTAAGATTTTCTTCAAATTAGGTTCACCCTACTTGGCTTATTGTGTCATCAGGGTATAAATACTGAATATTAATTCGACTTACCTTTCAGAGAGTCCATCTTCTGCATCCAGTACAACATTCGTGCATTCATGAATGTCAAACACTGGCCCTGGATGAAGCTGTTCTTCAAGATCAAGCCCTTGCTGAAGAGTGCAGAGTCTGAGAAGGAGATGGCCAACATGAAACAAGAGTTTGAGAAAACCAAGGAAGAGCTTGCAAAGTCTGAGGCAAAGCGGAAGGAGCTGGAGGAGAAAATGGTGAAACTGGTGCAGGAGAAAAATGATCTGCAGCTCCAAGTGCAGGCTGTGAGTATCGTCAGTGTGCTTTACCCTAACTCTGCTGTGACTATCAAGTTGAGATTTACAACTACACTTTCAAAAGACACGTAGAAACTACAATTTAGCTCAGTTCAAGTGGTGCTCTTGAAAGTATAACTAGCTTTAATAAGACTGTCAGCATGTTACCTGGGTGAGACCTTCTATGGTGTATGCTGAGCTTTTGAGCATTTCTCAGAATTACAGGCTATTCACGGCTGGAAGAGACCTTCAAGATCATCTGCTTAAACCATCAACCCAGCACCACCATTATCACCCCTAAACCATATTCCCAAGTGCCACATCCAGACTCCTGGTGAACACTTCCAGAGATGGTGATTCTTCCATCTCCCTGGGCAACTTAGTCCAATGCCTGACCACTGTTTCAGTGAAATTTTTTTTTCTAATATCTAATCTGAACCTTCTCTGCCACAATTTAAGGCCATTGTCTCTCGTCATTTCACTTGAGACACGGCAGAAGAGACCAACCCTCACCTCGCTACACCCCCCTTTCAGGCAGATGTAGAGAGCAATGAAGTTCCCCCTGAGCCACCTCTTCTCCAGACTAAACAAGCCCAGCTCCTTCAGCCACTCCTCACAGGACTTGTTTTTTAGCCCCTCCACTACCTTCACTGCCCTACTGCTTATATCAGAACAATCAAGAAACTTTTCTTTTATTTCCAAAATGTTTGTTTTGCTAGTACTTTCCCTCCATGTCTCCAAAACCGAGTGTGCCTCTCCTTACACACACATAATTAAGAATTCTCAGGGCAACTTTAGAGGACATTACCTTCCTCTCTTTATTCTTCAGTGGAACAAGATAACTTTTTCTTTCTGATTTAGGTGGTGGCTTGAATAGTCTGGATAGTAACAGACTTTACTATGGTATAGTACTGAACAAACTAAGAGGAAAGAGAATTTAATATTCTCACTTGCCCTCCTACATCACTATGAATCATTACACAAAATCATGTGCTACATCTGCAGTGCTACAATGCTGTGCTTTCTAAATTAAATCATTCACAGAATAGAAAGACTGAATCCTCCAAGTGATACTCTGCAGCATATGTGACATATAGAAAAATCCACATACCCCCCTTTTTAAAGAGTCTTGAGCTTTAAAAAGATGAAGGAATGCACACACTGCTGATATTATTATTTTTCTTTCATACTATTTCTGTTAGACTGAAACCCGAGACAAAATATAACAAATACCATGGGACATCTGTTGCAAAAAAGAAGCCTGGAAGCAAATTTTCCAGCAGTTCTTTTTCTTCTTAGCTGGTGACAGTATCACAGAGTCAAGGCTGATAGACACTGAGTATTTTGAGGCCAGTGGGGTTGAAAATATAAATCAGAAACATTTACTCCAGAAAGAGAGTAAAGTGAAAAAAGATAAATACAGGAATGCTGTCAGTATAATTGTGTCTTCCATATTTATATGCGTCTTGGCACATGATTACCACTCAGAACTTCACAAACATGGGAGATATTCCTATGATTAAACCTGAATATATGCACTTTGTTCCAATGTTTGATATTGTGAGATAATACTGGATTCTGTACCCTGCACAAATATATAAATACTCCAGTCATGAGGAAGATCGAAAAGGATTTCACGTGGTTTTAGATTTAAAACCAGTCTGTTTCAAAACTAACAATATAAAATCAATTCTGTATTACATATCATTCTATTGGAACATGTACCAAATTTTTAACTAGAAAACCACTAGGACTCTGAATTATGAGGGTAAGTATCTCAATATTCCCTCAAAAAGTGTATCCTAACAATGGCATTTTCCCACCAGGAAGCTGATGCTTTGGCTGATGCTGAGGAAAGGTGTGACCAGCTCATCAAAACCAAAATCCAGCTGGAAGCCAAAGTTAAAGAAGTGACTGAAAGGGCTGAGGATGAGGAGGAAATCAATGCTGAGCTGACAGCCAAGAAAAGAAAACTGGAGGATGAATGTTCAGAGCTGAAGAAAGATATTGATG
>NW_020956130.1:51145-52359 GCF_003031625.1 Empidonax traillii | reverse complement strand
ATTCCAGAAGATGCGCCGCGACCTCGAAGAGGCCACGCTGCAGCACGAAGCCACGGCTGCCGCCCTGCGCAAGAAGCACGCGGACAGCACAGCTGAGCTCGGGGAGCAGATCGACAACCTGCAACGCGTCAAGCAGAAGCTGGAGAAGGAGAAGAGTGAGCTCAAGATGGAGATTGATGACCTGGCCAGTAACATAGAGTCTGTTTCCAAAGCCAAGGTACACAAGTATTTTTATTAGGAATTTGGAAGCAATGTGATATTTTTGTTTAACCTTATATTATTTAAGTAGTATCAGGTTATAAGTGATTTTTCCAAATCTAATGTACAGAACTATGGGTGTATATACAGACCTGTAAACTGCATCTCCTGGATACATTTTACTCCTGTGAAGAAGGAAGGATCAAGACATTTACTCTATTTTCTTATGTGTGATTGGTACCTAGGCGAACCTAGAGAAGATGTGCCGCACCCTGGAAGACCAGCTGAGTGAATATAAAACAAAGGAGGAGCAGAATCAGCGCATGATCAGTGATCTTAGTGCTCAAAGAGCACGTCTACAGACAGAATCTGGTACAGCACTTCTATGTCTAATATGGAAATGGGAGAACTCCAGAAATTACTTTCTTGGCTATTAAAATGTTTTCTCAACTACAAATTTTTCCAGGTGAATATGGACGCCAGGTGGAGGAAAAAGATGGTTTAATTTCTCAGCTGACTAGAGGGAAACAGGCTTTCACCCAGCAGATTGAAGAACTGAAGCGGCAACTAGAAGAAGAGATAAAGGTGAAGATATACAGATTACATATAAAATCTCTGACCTAACATTGATTCTCACAAAATGTCCAAGACTTACAGGGTGATACAATAAAAGTTCAAATCATCTCCCCAGGTCATGCAATCTAGGCCCTGTCAGTGCAGGACTCTCAACTTCTTATCCTGCAGTCAGTTAACTGATATTTCTGTGGATATGTATCAGTGCCTAGAGAAAATTTCCTGGGATACATCTACTTATTATTGCAATATTTTCCCCACAGGCCAAGAACGCCCTGGCCCACGCCCTGCAGTCCGCTCGCCACGACTGTGACTTGCTGCGGGAACAATATGAGGAGGAGCAGGAAGCCAAGGGGGAGCTGCAGCGCGCCCTGTCCAAGGCCAACAGCGAAGTGGCCCAGTGGAGAACCAAATACGAGACGGACGCGATTCAGCGCACGGAG
>NW_020956130.1:45749-47538 GCF_003031625.1 Empidonax traillii | reverse complement strand
GCAAAAAGTGTTTGCACCTGACTGCCAAGGGGCATTGCTACCTGCCATAGTGGGGGAACCAACTCACTCTCTTTCCTGTTTGCCAACTGCTTTAGTCTGAGGAAGACAGGAAGAATATTCTCAGGCTGCAGGATCTGGTGGACAAGCTGCAAATGAAGGTGAAATCCTACAAGAGACAATCTGAGGAGGCTGTAAGTATCACTGAGTGCTTGGCAAGAACTACTTTCCCAGACAGTAGCTTGGCCACTGAGGAGATGAATAGAAGAAAGTTGGAAGGTGCCACTGCTCAATAATGGAGTTCTTCAAGTTCTCTGAAAGGCTCCTAAATCAGCCTTGCCTTGGAGAACAAAATCAGTGAGTCACTGACAAGACTAAGAAGAGGGCAAATGCACACAGCATTTGTTGCATTAGGACAACAAAGCAGCCTGCAAGAAGGAATCTTATTGATGGTAAGGATAGTATAGCATACTAAGAAACTTTGAAAATAACCTAGTTTCAGAGTTTTGAGAGCAGACAGAGAAGGTGTTGGAAGTGTCCTCCCAAGCCACTTTGTGTTCAGCTCTTAGAACTGTGCAAGGACCCTTTGCCTGTTTCTGGGTGTGCAGCAGTCAGGGAGGAACTGAGGGAATCCTGCAGGCCCTGAATTTACGATTGTCTGAGCGTGGCTTCTTCACTGTGGCAAACAGTCCAGCCCAGACAAGGGCTTCTGGACTCAGTGAAAGGGACTGTGAGAGGGGCACTGAGGAGCTCTCAAGGACCTCACTGTGAGACTCACCTATAAACTGTGGTGGGTGGTGGATGGAGCTTTGTGCCCTCCCCTAGGCCAAGGCACAGCAGCAGCGACACCCCTGCCCTGAGCTCCTCACCACCAACTCCTTCTCTCTCCCAGGAGCAGCTCTCCAATGTCAACCTCTCCAAGTTCCGCAAGATCCAGCACGAGCTGGAGGAAGCCGAGGAACGGGCTGACATTGCAGAGTCCCAGGTCAACAAGCTCCGAGCCAAGAGTCGGGAGTTTCATAGGAGGATAGAAGAGGAAGAGTGAGATTGTCATGAGGTACAAAGTGACCTGCGGGCTGCACAAAATGTGAACCCTCTGTCACTTCTGTCTGCAATGTCCCCACCTCAGTGTTTAGTGAATAAAGCGTAGATTCCTCTGCACAAACCATGACCAGTGCCTTCTCTAGGTTTTGTTTTCTCATTGTTCTTGGGATATTGCATTGCAGAGCAAGATTCCTTACTTGCTCCTGGTTAGGAGAGGGGACCTGATGCAAATGTTGAACTGAGGACCTGCCATTCCTGTGGAGACTCCTGAAAATCCAGCCTGCGCTCTCTTTTGTCTCCGGCAGCTCCTTGTCCTGCTCCTGCCTTCACATGTTCCTAATGCTTCTCCCATTGTCCTTTCAGCACAACTTCCTTCCCATGGGAGAGGCAAGAGAGGGTGATCCCTGTCCTTTTTCCTTTCCCTGCCCATGTTTCTGATGCTGGCACTCACAAACCCTAAACACCCATCCCTAAGTAAGCAGAAGTTACAGTGCACTGCACCGTCACAGAGAGCACGGTTACAGCACACTGACAGTGTCCCCACATTGTGCCATCTCCCTCTCCCTTAGCCTGGATTCCCTCAGCTGCTGCCACCACCTGCTCCCAGTTTCCCTTTAGTGGGCAAACAGCTGAGCCCTGCCCGGGGCCCGTACTGGAAGGACTCTCCCTTAGCATCCACCTCTCACACAGCACGTGCACCAACACACCTCCTCAGCCATCACCTCAGAGGTCAGCCTTGGTACCTCCT
>NW_020956130.1:44462-45728 GCF_003031625.1 Empidonax traillii | reverse complement strand
TCCCCATGCTTGTGTCCACTTGTCCAGGCCTCTCTGGAACATGAAGAGGGGAAGATCCTGCGCCTGCAGCTTGAGCTCAACCAGGTGAAGTCTGAGATTGACAGGAAGATAGCAGAGAAAGATGAGGAGATCGACCAGATGAAGAGAAACCACCTCAGAATTGTAGAGTCGTTGCAGAGCAGCCTGGACGCTGAGATCAGGAGCAGGAATGAAGCCCTGAGGCTGAAGAAGAAGATGGAGGGAGACCTGAATGAAATGGAGATCCAGCTCAGCCATGCCAACCGTGTGGCTGCCGAGGCGCAAAAGAACTTGAGAAACACCCAGGGAGTGCTCAAGGTCTGTTCAGCAAAGCTACAGAAATGAGATTCCTGACATTTTTGGCCCTCAAGCGCACGTTGACACCATGTAACTCCTCGTCTCTCTTACAGGACACCCAGATCCATTTGGATGATGCTCTCAGGACCCAGGATGACCTGAAGGAGCAGGTGGCCATGGTGGAGCGCAGAGCAAACCTGCTGCAGGCTGAAATTGAGGAGCTACGGGCAGCCCTGGAGCAGACGGAGCGGTCGAGGAAAGTGGCTGAGCAGGAGCTCCTGGATGCCACTGAACGTGTGCAGCTCCTCCATACCCAGGTCAGGGCAGGGAGCAAAGGTAGACTTTTGTTAAGTGTTGACACTTAACAAACCCAGAGAGATGGAATATACCAGGGGACAGGCAGTACTAGAATGGCCTCTCTACTGCTGTCCACAATGAAAGTTCAGTGTCCATCACCCGAGCGCACCACTGGCGCTATGTAAACAACCATTGTACAAATATTTCCACATTCACAATTGCAGATGGGATGGGAAAGACTTGGCTCAGGCAGTAGGTTTGTTACTGCAGACCTTAGAATAAAAATCTTGCCATGTCCTTCCTGTTGCACAGAACACCAGCTTGATCAACACCAAGAAGAAGCTGGAGACGGACATTTCTCAGATTCAGAGCGAAATGGAGGATACCATCCAGGAAGCCCGCAATGCTGAAGAGAAGGCCAAGAAGGCCATCACAGATGTGAGTCGGGGCTCCTTTCATTGCTGATGGTCAGTGTATTCTCCCCAAAATGTCTCCAGCCCCACAACTCACCTGCTGCTCTGCTCAGGCGGCCATGATGGCAGAAGAGCTGAAGAAGGAGCAGGACACCAGTGCCCACCTGGAGAGGATGAAGAAGAACCTGGACCAGACGGTGAAGGACCTGCAGCTTCGTCTGGAAGAGGCCGAGCAGTTGGC
>NW_020956130.1:22783-38622 GCF_003031625.1 Empidonax traillii | reverse complement strand
ACTGCCGGGCCCACGCACTGGGAGCAAATCCCAGCACAAGGGCTCAAAGGCAACCAGGGCGCTCAGCCACGTCCATCTGCTTCCCCCGGGACAGGACAAAGTCAGGAGGGATGGGGCAAAGAACATCTGGGAATGTTCCGGTCACCCATGCTGGAGGAACAGACCCTGAGGTGACACAAGCAGACACTGCTGCTGCGTGTCTTGGGAAAAGGGATTTCCAAGCAGTTTGGCAGGGTAGAATGGGATCAAACTCAAAGGGAGGTCTGGAAAATTGGAGAAAATATTTGTAATTTTCAGTGGGAAATTTAATGTAGAAGAAATACTTTGGGAGGATGAAATCAGGCAGAAATGAATGTGGTCCGTCCCTTGAGCCAGCGAGAAAAGCATTTGGGGTCACAAGTTTTTACACACTTAACAATGTCAAGCACTTGTGAAAATTACTTAATTGAATCAAATTATTGCCAGTATTAGTACAAGTATCCTTTATGTGTTGCACTACTACTTTATGTTTGCTCCCTTTAGGCAGAGGGCCTTCTTGGAGATGGCCTAAAGTATTTTGAATGGAGCACATTTTGTAGCTCTCTTCTGAAAAAAAGGAAAACATTCCTGTAAGGAAGAGTAAGGAGGAGAGGAGCCAGAATGACAAGTATGAAGAATATAACTTAGGAAAAGGTATGGATAGAAAATAATTTTATAAGTCAAGAGATAAGCAAAGCAAAACCTGGGTGTGGAAGTATGAAAGGATCTGTTCTAGACAAGCACATCTCAAGGACTGTGTAGATATGGATGGTATCATATGATCTTCTATAGGAAAATTCCAAGTATATCAATAACTTTCTTGCAACTGAAACTGTGATGAGCATCATGTCTATTTTAATGTTTACATTTATAGTCAGTTACTGATCCTGCTATAAAGTCTGAGAAGGTTTTGCCTCATAATACCCAAGAAAATGGTGTAGACATGTTAATATAAAATCACAGAATTACAGAGTGGTTTGGTTTGGAAGGGACCTTAAAGATCATCCAGTTTCACCCCCTTCCATGGGCAGGGACACCTTCCACTAAACCAAGTTTCTCCAAGCCCCGTCCAAGGCAACCTGTGCCAGGGCCTCACCACTCTCACAGGCAAGAATTTCTACTTAAAATATCCAATCTAAATCTACTCTCTGTCAGTTTGAAGCCATTCCCCCTTCTCCTATCACTACAATTTCTGATGAAGAATCCTGCTCTTGCTTCCTAGAAATCTTGATTTCTAATATCTGAAATATGACTTTTATCTGTTGAAATCTTTTTTTCCAGTTGTAAAAAGTTTTCATTTTAGAGTTCTGCTTATTTGCCTGAACATCACATTAGTTTGGGGAATTCATTTTAAGGAATATTTAAAAATTATTTTTCCAAATCAATAAATAAATAATATGCCTTTAATTTAAGAAACACCGTAAACACCTTTGTAAAAAGAAAACTCTTGTTATTTTTATTGGCCTATTATGATTTTTTTTCAGAATTCCTTAACTGGTAAAAAAAACCCTCTAATGGTACAATATGAACTATAGTGATGTGCCAGCTTAACACACATCACAAGTAGCTAGAACATAGAGAAAAAACCCAGCAATATCAGGTTTTCGTTCATGCTGAACTAAGAGTAATATTCACCTGGGGAGGCCATAAATTATGATAAATTTCTGAGATCCAAATAGCATTCCCAGGGGAGGGAAAGCAAAGATTCCTTCCTCTGGGATACCTGTTGCCATACCTAGAGGATGACAGCCTTTGGCATTGACACTGTCTGTGGGGTGGGGCTGCCTGGCAGCTGCTGAGTGCTGACTGACCCCAGGGGAAACACAGCCCCAAAGTGGCCATGAAGGACCATCTCAGAGAGAAAGTTTAAAATAGATGCAGTGCCTGTGTCTAACAGAACACACATCTCGGAGCTGTGAACTCCTGCACTAGAGGGGCATCTGCATCTCCTGAGCTGACCATTCCAGTTGCATAGTATTTTGAAAACATTTGTATTAAAGAAAAAACCTTCTTGACAAAGAGCTTGAAGAAGTAAAATTAAACTCACTAGTTGAATTCACCAAGAATTTACCAATGAACTTGTCATATGACCAGAAAAAGGGCATACACAGAGGTCCTTCATTTCTTTTTCCCATTTCCACATGTATTATTTCTCTTGAATTCAGAGTTTTTAGACAGATAGGACTGAGAACACCATACACACACCAGGGGCACTAAGGGGTGAAACTCAGTCTTTGCAGTGCAGTCAAGACACAGCTCTGCTCTGAGACTTTGCACTCTGAGAGATACTGGCTGCCTGGAGGCACTTCTCAGGGAGCAAGGGCACTTTGAGAGACCTGAGGGACTGATTTTGGAGGAATGCAATGCCTGTGTTGCTCAGCTAAGCAGTGATGAAGTGAAGTTGGCACTGCATCTTTGGCTGCAGCAGATTTGGGATACATTTTCCCAGGCCGTGGTCCTGATGGAGATGTAAAAAATGTCCCCTCCTCCTTTGGACAAGGCATTCACTCTGTTTTGGGATAAACTCAAATATTTACACGTACTTTGTGATAAGCCCATGGAGAGAAAGGTCTGTCCCAGGTAGACTTTAGTAGGGTGAGCAGGGAATCCCCTCAGGACAGGAGATGAAAGCACTGTCAGAATCCTTGGCACCTTGGCTGTGGGTTGTCATGACAATGTCATTGTCATTGTCTTCTGTTGGAGCTGTTCTGCTTTACACAACTGATTTGCCCTTCAGGAAACGCAGGGATTTGAATCCTCCCCTTGGCATCTGAGATGCAGAGAGCAATCAAAGAAATGTTTAGACTGACCACCAAGGAAATCTATCTGCTAATGTTACATGGGAAGCTGTAGTGGAGTCTCTGAAGTGACAGAAGCCTTAGTGGTTGGAAAGAAAATTCCCTTGAAAATACTATACTTGTAGTATGAATATGTCCTGCAGATTGCCTATAGCACCGTCTGCCTTGGCACCTGGGAGATCTCTCTGCAGTTTAATCACTATTTTTACTTCCTCAAATATGTAGCTTCATATGCAAATTTGGCTGAAGTGCAAAAAACATTTAAGATTGTAACAGTCAGCCAAAGATAAGAACAAAGGGAATTGAACTGCATATGTGGATATTTGCTTTCTCTGGGTCAGTGGAGGATCACAGTAACGTGCCATGTGTTCAGAGAACACTTCATGGGTTCAAAAAGTGCTTGGACAAATCAGCAGTTAAAAATTCACCATGAGCTGTTAAATACCTAGGCATTGCATTCTGCTCAGGAACTCCATAAATACAAATTACTGGGAGTTGGGAGAGTTTGGGAGAAGTGCCATTCTATCTGGATGCTCCTTCCTGGCCATCACTTTCATGGACAGAAAGTTTGACTATGTGGACCTTTGATCTCACAAGCACAGCCTATTTTAGATTATGATACAGTTTCCTGCAGGAGTTAATACTATGCTTCTTCCTTTCTTTCCATTCCCCTTCCTTGCTCCGCTTACAGTTACTTGCTGCTTCAGTTACCTTTTTCTCCCCAGCTGTCTGCCAGCCTGCCCATCCCTCTCACCTGCTCTGTAACAGGAGCCCCTCAGCTCCTTTGGTGGAGGACTGAAAGGGCATCCCAAGGGTCATCTCCTTGGACTGAATCTCCTGCCCCAACCCCTTCCGCTGGTGTTGGCTGTGGACATGGGAGGAGTGTGTAATGTGCACCTGTGGTTCACATTTGAAAGCTGCCAATCCTCTAATCCCACAGTCTGGGGTTTATTTGCCTCTCATGTTCAGTTAACTCCTGAGGACTTCCAAGAATACCAGTCTGTGGAAAGCTCCTTGGAAACAAATTTAACATTAAAACTCCCCCTGGGACAGGAGCATTGACTTTCCTTGACTTGTAGTGAAAGTAAATCACAGCTGCATTAAGATCTGCAAAAATTAATTCCTGAATAGAGCGGAAAGGGCAGGGGACAATAAGGCCATTACAGCCCCTCCATGGCCAGCCTGTGACATCAGCGTGCTCACACTTAGACCCAAAAATTTTTGCTTACATTTGCCACGGTAAAGAATAAATGGTCCACACTGCTTTTTCAACCTGCAGCTTTTGTCTCATTAGTTATGGTCCTCAGGAGTTTTTCCTAGGGAATCATGTATTGCTTCCAATACATTGGAATTTATAGAATATAAACATATAGAATTGCTGAGCAATTCTCTCAGCCCATTCCTTCAGCCACATTTATCAGAAATTTTAGTTCAGTGGCAAATTTCCCAACCAGATGTCACATCCAAAGTATGGACCGAGCACATTCTGCACATAATATTGAAAGCATGCACCTTAATGGAGCAACACTGAATTGATAAATAACCTTTTAACATGGAAAATGTGCTCTTACCATCTCCAGGGCTCAGTGTCCAGCCACATCGTAGCAGAAGTACAGGGATGAGCAGTGTTGCTACAGAGTGTTGTTCTGACCATTTCTGCTTGCCCTGTGCTAACATTCCTGGCAGCTCTCGTTTTACACAGAGGCAGCAGAAAAGCTGCTGCAGCAGGGGCTGAGTTCCCTGTCAGACTGTCCATCACAGGCTGCAGGGCAAACTGATCTCTCTAGGCAGGCCCTACCCTAACAACAGCATGGCCAACAACAGCACTTGAGAGCTGAAAGCCCTGCAAGGACTTGAGATCCTTTTTTTGGCAGTGGGGAAATCATGAGCAAGTCAGGAAACTTCAGACTCCTTCCTACATTACTGCACTTTCTGGAAGTGTAATTCTAACCTACATGATTTTTGTATTTCCCAGGAAAGGGTCTGTCACTAGCCCAGCCTCTGCTGTTTTGGGGTGATGGTGTTGGGTTTTTTTTACCTCAAAAATGCTATATGTTAATGTCCTGACTCTGTAATTGAAATGTTGCTATTTATTTTGGGGGGATACTACTCTACTCTGTATGACTTGCAGAGTCTGGTAAGAAAAAGCATTAGATCAGAAAATGATTTTCAATAGCTAGTTCTCACATTGCCATACATGTTTTTAAGGCAGAATCAAGGCACTGAACAAAATAATTTTTTTCTTTCCTTAAAATAAAAGGGCACTGATACTAAATACTAATTTCCCAGTAGAAGAAAATTTAGGCAATCTTTGCTGAAACCACATCCTTTTCTGAAACATTCCTGCAAATACTAAGTGCTAAGTAGGGGAAGGACTTGGCAATGACTGCCCTTCACTATTCTGGACATAATGCCCAACAGTTTAGCACACACAGGAAAAGTGAAAGAGATGATGGTGGTGTCTCAACATCCTACAGAGAAAGCGCCTGCAGAAATAAAAGCAGCAAAAGAAATCAGAACAATTGCTTCTCCAGCTGAATAATTTCTCTGCTGCCTGTACTCTCAGAAATGTGAAGCTGTTCTGAGGTCTCCATGTGGGTTGGAAAAGACCTCTAACATCAATCATCCAACCTTTACCCCAGCACTGCCAAGTCTGCCACTAAACCATGTCCCCACACATCTTTCAAATCCCTCCAGGATGGAAACTTCCCCTCTGCCCTGGGCAGCAGTACCAGGGCTGGACAACCCTTTTAAGTTAAGAAATTTCTCCAATATCCAACCTAACTCCCCCCGGCACAGCTGGAGGCCGTTCCCTCTCCTCCTGTCCCTGTTCCCTGGGAGCAGAGCCCGACCCCCTCCCAGCTCCCCCCTCCTGTCAGGGATTGCAGAGCCAGAAGGTCCCCCCTGAGCCTCCTTTTCTCCAGGCTGAGCCCCTCCAGCTCTCTCAATCACTCCTGGTGTGCCAGAACCTTCCCAGCTCCATTCCCTTCCCTGGACACGCCCCAGCCCCTCAATGTCTTTCTTGCAGTGAGGGGCCCAGAACTGCCCCCAGGATCTGAGGTGCAGCCAGAGATTTTTGCAATATTGCCTGTCTGAGTGTCCACATGACTAGGATTTTTAAATCTGTGGAAGCAAATTCCTCTAGTTACTTTTCCTAGGAATATGAGGATGCCTTCTTGAACTTAGCAGGTTGGTTCACACATTCTAACTGGGTTTGCTTTATTTCTTTCTCTCTGAGCAGAAAAGAAGACCAGTGAGCCTGAAGAAGAGCATGGAGACTTGTATTCATACTTCTTTTTCTGGCATTGCAACTGGACAGGAGGTCCTGGTCAGCTTGGTCCAGGGTGGAAGGAGGACCTAGCAGAAGGCCTGAAGGTGTTTGGTTCTGTGCCAATGACATGGAAATACTGGTCTTGGATTTTCTAACTAGACAAGTTACAAGGCAGCTGCTGCTGCTCGAAGAAGAAGAAGACCAGAGAGTGAGATTTCCATGGGGCCACAAACTCAAAAGCTTTGATAGTGCTCCACCTTCATGCTTCACCAGTGTTCATGAGTTCCCCTCTTCCTCCCAGAGCTCCCCAGCTCATGCCCACTGAACTCAAGGGAAGGGAAATCACATTGTAGGGCCTTACAGAAAGTGGGGTGGGACCTGTTTTCAGCATGCCTGGATGTCATCACACCAGCACTTTGCCCACACCTTATGTCTGTGTGGGACCATCTTTATCCAATGATTTCTCTGATTCTGCCTCTTCTGGCTGTGCTCTGGTTTACTTCTAGTCCTACTGGACTCCAGGCCCTGACACAAAAGTGGCAGAATGTCAGTGGGTATCAGGATCAATTTCTCTCTTTATTTTGCCTGAGGACATTGCTGCCTTTTTCAACAGATCCCTCTTCCCAAGGACAGGTGTCATCTTGGCTGCCCTATGGTTGGAGAGAGGAAGTTGGCTGATTTTCTATGACCTAGCTCATAGAACTGTGAGAAGTGGGAGCTAAATCTTCATGGAGTCTGGATCAGGTAATTCAAGTTACAGAGTATTTCTCTGCAAGAGCCTGGAATGCCTAATAGGCCATGTGACAGAAATTTATCACTTCAGTGGGACTGACAATCTCTATGAATTAAAACAAAAGTTGGTGTGTACCCCAGAGCTTCTTACAAGATCCTTATCTGAGTGTCCATATGATCAGAACTTTTAAATCTGTGGAAGAAAATTCTTCAAGTTAGTTTGCCCAGAAATATGAATTAATGTAATATTTATCTTCCAGAAATACCATCTAGAGGAAAAGGGTAAAAGTTTAGTTTATGTTTTCTCCTGCAAGTTCCCCAACTTTCCCATGTTGGGCTTCCAGCCCTTTTCTATCCATCTCACAGTTTCTTTCTCAGTTTCTAGTCCCTCTGTGTCTAGTGCAGAGGGTGAGGGGTTTTCCCTTTGAAAGCTGCTCTGACAGTTGATGTTCCATTTGTGTGAACAATGTGCACACAGATGCCAGTGCTGCAGTTTTCCCCTCTGTGCCATTGTTTATTAGGAGCAAAAGGGAAAGTAGGCATTTGCTAAAGAGCAGAGCCCCAAGCCAAGGGTTGTGTGGTGCTGATGCTGTTCTGGTGGCCAGGAGCACTGAGGGCTAACTGCAAGGCAACTCACACCATTTCATCTGATAACAGAGATCACACTAAGGAGCAGAGTTATCTAGCATTAGAGGTGTGGTCTTGACAGTTAAATCTATGTGCTTTGCATGGCCTTCAAAGGAGAAAACAGGTTTGTGCGGTAAGACTTCCCCTTTCAAATGCATATGAAAGACTGCCACTTTTCCTGTATCCATTCATTTTGTTCTATGTTATAATTTCTCCTGATTTCAAAGAATCATACAATGGTTTGGGTTGGAAGAGACCTTAAAGATCATCTCATTCCATCTCCCCCTGCCATGGGCAGGGACACCTTCCATTCTCCCAGGTTGCTCCAAGCCCCGTCCAGCCTGGCCTTGGACGCTTCCAGGGATGGGGCAGCCACAGCTTCTCTGGGCAGCCTGTGCCAGGGCCTGCCCACCCTCACAGCCAAGAATTTCTTCACAATATCTAATCTAAACCTACTCTCTGTCAGCATGAAGCCTCTTGTCCTATCACTCCCTTGTAAATAGTCTCTCTCCATCTTGCAGGTTGCCTTCAGATACTGGAAGGCCACAGTGGGGTCACCCCAAAGCTTCTCCTCTCCAGGCTGAACAATCCCAGCTCTCTCCCCTTTCCTCCCAGCAGAGCTGCTCTATCCTCTGCTCATCTTGGTGCCTCCTCTGGACTCTCTGCAGCAGCTCCATGTCCTTGCTGTGCTGTTCCCAGGGCTGGGGCAGCTCTGCCGGGGGGTCTCACCTGAGGGGGCAGAGGGGCAGAATCCCCCCTGCCCTGCTGCCCACGCTGGGGGATCAGCGCAGGGCACGGGGGCTTTCTGAGTCCCAGTACACATTTGTCCAGTGCACTCATCACTGCACTGTAGTTCCCTGGATTTCTCCATAAGCCCTGTCAATACCAGGGCATTGCATTATTCACTGGGCTGTCCTGTGTTATCCAAATGGATTTTTAAGTGGAGTTTCTACACTATGTTTGGAAACTATAAGTTCTATAAGTTCCCCTAGATTTTTGGACATCTGTATTTGAGGACTAAGAAGGAAAGAAATCTTTGCAATGAGACTGCTAACCTGATGACAAAGGTCTGAAATCAGGATTTTTTTATGGGAGAAGCACAAAAGCTCAGAAGTGACAGATGAAAAGCTGCAAATGTAGGAATTTTAAAAGGAAGAAGAGGAACATGAACAGAATTATGGAGATAATGTGTGATAGTGTGCACTACTGGAACACGGTCATGGGACTGTTTAGGATGAATAGACAGGGCAAATGAGAAGGATTTATGCTTTATGTCAAAGTGCTCCTCCCTCGTGCAGTGCTCCAGTGTGAGGCTGAAGAACATTCTGTCAGAGGCAGGAGGAAAATGAGGGATGTTGTGATGGGGTCTGTCATGGACCACCTGACCAAGACAAAGTAGTGGAGGAGGATTTCTACAACTAGTGGAAAGTCACAAGTCTCCTCTGCCTTAGAGAGGTTTTCAGCCATGTGGACATCTGCTGTGAGGGCACCAGCACCAGGCAAGTTATGCCAGAAATTCCTCGTGCTAATGCCAACATCCCAGCGTAAATACTGGCCAGGCAATGCTGAGTGCTGGAAGCAAGGATGAACTAGTGATAAATATGATCCCAGGTGGCAGCTCAGGCTGCAGCAAACACATGATGACTGGATGAAGGATCTAGTGGAAAGCTGGGGAGATAAGCAGCAGAATTAGCACTCTAGACTTCGTAAGACTGGAATTCATTGCATTCAGGGAACTGCCAGTTAGCACACACATGGCAGCAGCTGTGGAAGAGAATCTCAGGAGAGGAGGTTGGAGTTTAAAGGAAAATTATGAAGAGCATAGGAAAACAAACTACCTTGTTCTGCAGGAGGATTGGGAATTGGATCTTAGCTAAGCAAACTTCTTGATGAATTAAAACACAAAAGTATACAAGAGGTGGAGGCAAGGACTGGCAACAAAACAGGACTATAAAACATTGCTTGGGTACTTCAAACATTGAGCATAACACTTCTGCATGGATGATGCATAAGGGAGTCCAGAGAAAATGTATGTTTGCTGTTGTATATGGGTGACCACCTTGTGAGAGATAAATCCAAAAGCACTTACATGCAGCACCTTTTCTGCATCAGTCTTCGCTGGCAACATTTATCCCTCCATGTCAGCATCTTCCAACAGAGTTTGAGAAGGAAAGGGACAGCCAGCAGTGGGGAAGTCCTGACCTTGCTTCTTAATGAAGCTGAACTTTCTGAAAGAAACTGGATGTATTCATATTCATGGGGCTGGGCTGAGACTCGTCAAAGGCTGCTCAAGGAATTCACCCACACAGTTGCAAGGCTTATGTTTACCATTGGTGAAAAATGATGACTCCCAGGGAAGGTCCCAAATGAAGGGAAAAAGGCTACTGTTACGCCCATCTTTAAGCAAGGCAGGGAGCTGTACCAGGGGAGCTGGAAGCTGCTCAGCTGCACCTTAGTTACTTGAAAGACAGTGCGTCCTCTTGGTATTTATCGGGTAAAGTAATCATGTTTGATCAACCTGTTTGGCTTCTATGATGAAGTGACTGCTACATTTTATTGGTTCTTTTCTAATAATTGGCAGGCTTTTGCCCTGGTAATTTTTAATGGTATCAATAAGTGGTCTTTAGTCTACTAAAACTGAACTGCTGTCCTTTGATGCCTTATTTCTACACAATCATATTGAATTTTTAGGGTTATTTTAACCTTCAAAGGATGCTGCATTATGTGTATTGTCATAGGTCAATTCTTAAACAGCTTTATTTTCAGCTATATCCACAGCTGTATTCGAACCAGTAAGTCAACACTGCTTTTCTTTTACACCCTAATTAGTGATTTCATGCAGATCTCACTGATAGTGAGTACTAGAACCCAAAATAACATTTGCCCATTCTCTGTGAGTAGTTGGAGGCTCCTTTGCATGTTATATTAGTTGCTTTAGCAGTCTAGTAGCCCCTCTTATTTGCAGGTGTTATTTCTGTCCTGAGAGCTCAGCTGCTGAGAAAGGAGGAGACACTTGGTGCAACGCCTGAAGTAGGAAACTTGAGGAACCTGAATTCCCTGAACAGCATGAGCATGGAGAAATTTTTACACAAGACTTCAGTACTGGACATGGCAAGAAAGGAATTCAGCTCCACAATTTCCACCTCTCTTGAGTGCAGTCTGTTTGGTATGAGGCTACTGTTCAGCCAAAAAAGGAAGACAAAGCCATGGTCAGTATATGTTCCTGAGTGACTTGTCTTTCTCCAAGGATCTGTGAGTGGCAGCTGAAGATACAGAGAAGTTTGGCAGGTCCGTTTCCTGTATGAAGAATTATTTGTGAAGATTACATGATAAATCAGATGCTACATGCTCTCCACATTACTGTATTGACTAGACAAGAATTCAAAATTTCCACATTAGTCCTCTGGTAATAGGCAACTTTTCTTCCTAATCCATGTGAAAAGATGAGCCTTCTGAGATATTCAACTGTCCCCATAACTTGTGTAGTGTTATCAGGGGTGAGCTCTGGGTTTGGCTTCCAATCTGTGACCCACAATGTGCCAGAGCACCCTTGGAAGGGTCTCCTACAGCCCAGGAAATCACTTTATGCGGTATATTGCACTGGATCACTGACACTGGTTTTCTACCCTCTTCGCTGTGATATTCACTGGGATATTTTAATGATTGAAATGCAAATGACCAGGAGAAGAGTGTGTTTAGATCTGGAGAATATGAAGAAGTTGAAGTTATCAGTGTAGATCATGTGGCACCTGGAGACAAGGTTCGGGGTGGACTTGGCCATGCTGGGGTAATGATTGGACAGGTCTTTTCCAACCTAAACAATTCTTTGATTCTATAATTCCATGATTACACTCTTTCCTAAAACTAGACCAGTACTAGATCAGTTAGTTGCTTGTGCTACGAACAGCTCTCTTTATCCCACATCATCAACATTACACAAGACTTCCTGCAGCTTCCTGCTAGCTCTACTGCTCTGGTACAGACAGTCCTGTGTTTTTGGGTGTTTCTGGGACTGTGAATGTGTAAATACACTTATTTTGATGGCATGGCACTGCAAGACTGAGGATTTATCAGAGCTGTATTATTAGTAGCTGAAACTGTATGCTGAGGTGATGAGTGTGGTTGTGTGCACAAGCATGGCAGGGTAAGGCAAGCTGGTTTTTGGGGAGTTGTAGGTAGAGAGGGGATATGGGAACTACTGGAACTTCATCTTTGACTGAGAAAACTTGTTATTTTTGCAGACAATAAAGGGAACAAGCAAGCAAGCATCAATTTCAAGTAAAAATCAAAGACAGTCAACAGGGAAAGAGCAAAGATTCTTGAGGAATCACTTTTTAAATGAAATTTGCATAAATACATATATTATCTATGCATGAACAAATATATATTTTATTTTGATGTGGTAGTGCATGCCCCCTTCCTTCTCAGGGCTGCTCTACAATCTCAGGGATTCCCATAAAGCCTTGACATTTGTGTAATGAGTGTCCCTTGACCCTACCAAGAACACCTTTCATGGCAAAGGTGGGAGCACCACTGTCCATATCAGGAATTCCTGTTGCCTGGTTAAGGTCCAGGATGAGGGAGGGAATAATCAGTCACATCCTAAAGCCTTGGAACTTTCCCTACCTGAACTGTAGCCCAAGTAGAATGGTACCTTTGTTGCTGGAGTTTTGGTAACTCCAGTGGAATTGTTACTAGAGTTTTGGAAGCTCCAGTAATTCGACCTGGATTGTGGTCAGGATAGAAATTTATGGATGACTAAACATGTTGAATCCCTTTAAACAGTGGTCACAGCAGTCCTAAGTGAGGCCAGGGGCTCTCCTGGCTTGCAGCATTTCCCTCTGAGTGGGGCCTCTCAGAGCTCATGAACTCTCAAGTCTGTGAAAATTGGAGGACTGATTTTCAAAAATTTCACAGAAGCTGATGTGGCTGTCAGAGACTGAAACAATTAATGACTTACACATTCTAAGATCACCAAAAGACTTTTGCAAACCGAAAAGAAGGAGCTTCTTACCCAGCAAAGCCCAACCCTCCCTGAGTACTGCCAAGGGACCTTTAGATCAGATAAGTGGATGCCCTTGTCCAGCTATCCTGGGTGCAGATGCCTGCCTGAGGCTGCAAACTGCGTTTCCAGATAAGGGAAGAGGCGGAGAAGAGGCAAGTCCTGCAAGGTGGGAGAATCCCTTTTATCATGCCAATGTCCTCCCTGCACATCTAGCCTGGACTGTGCATCTCAAATGTTGGACCACGATGGACATCATGTTGGACCATGATGAACAATAGGCAGCTGCAGCTCTCTTAGGAGATGTCAGAGACTCAGTGACATGTCCATGATACCATCCATCATAAAATTCCCCACCCTGGGGAGTTACAAGGCCTTCCCAGCTGAGCTAGAAGTGCATAATAACTCAGACATCTCTGAGGTTTTTTTTTTTGGGGGGGGGGCTTCCTCCAGCCCCAGCAGAGACCACCACTTCAACCAACAGACATGGAAGCTGCAACTACTAAGTTTCATTGCTGGATCCAGTGGGTAGTGACTAAATATATCTTTCCACCTTTATCCTTTCTTTCCCTTTCTTTCCATTATGCATTTCCTTAAGTTTATCTTTATGCTTTAATAGTGCTCTATTGCTATGCTCTAATGTTGCTATATTGCCATAGATTATTGCTATAGGTGATAACACCCAGAACAGCAAAATAGCTATTTACCTTTGAAACAAAACTGTTCTAAAATAAACCCTACATATATATGTTTACAAACACCAATTATTCAGTGTTATTACAATCTAATCCACCCCAAGGGGTTTATTAACAAGAACCTGGGTTACCCTCCCCTTCTGGGGTGGGGTCGTAAAAGTGGCCCAGGCCAATATCCTCCACTCCTCAAGGTCAACCTTTGCGCAAGTGTAGTTTGAATGTTGCCATCTGGGATTAATAATGAAGTCACTATTGTAATTGTAGTAAATCCTATTGAATCACTTTATAAATGCTAAATTAGTCAATGATTAAGTGCTGCTAAAACCCTCTAGACATAAACTCTTGACCACGTCCGGTATTAAGATTGGATTCAGCTGTACCTGGATTCCATCAGGAGTCTGGAAAGCAAGGGGGCCCTTTGTGAACCTAATGACTCACTTGAAGGATCTTTCTTACCTTTTTTGCCCTTATCCTTTGCATTTCCAGTTATTGTGTAAATCATTTGAAAGTGATTTTTGATGATTTCCCTTGATCTTTGTAGGAAGTAACAGAGCAAACCTTGCCATCAAATTTTGCTGTGCTTTTGCAAATTTATATTGAACTCCCTTTTGGTAATGCCTTTGATGGTGATCCTTTAAGCCACCTTGGTTGGTGATTCTATAAGCAACCCTAACCACTCCTTTGCAACATTTGATTCCTCAAAAGTCAGCTCAGGAATCTATTGAAGAGCTCCATTTCAAAGTAGAGTCTCCCATTACTTGCATTCAGACTTCCAACTCACTGTATTTCAAACCCTTTCAGCTAATACATTTATACTTCCTGCTTTTTAGAAAATACCACTGAAAAGTGCCTCCTAACACCAATTATTTGCTGAGTTTTGACATACTTTCCCTGTTCCTCTCAGTGCATGTGTTCCTAAAGCATCACAGACGTTCTCATCACCATTATATGACTGAAAAACATACCAAGGAAGCTACCATGGGTCAAGGAGCAAATCACTGAGAAAGGCAGCAATAGAACCATGCAAGTTCTCTAAGTGCCGCGAGTAGTCCAGATTCTCTCCTTAACACTCTTGACGAATTATTTATAGATGTATTCACGTAGTCAGTAAGATATAAAAATGTTCTAATTATATCATTCAAATCAAGGGACAATTATGCCCTTAGTTTGCCAGACAATGCTTTGCCAAAAAAGGCTTGCCAGAAATGTTTTGACCGAAAAAAGGGGGACCATCTAGAGCATCTGCAGACGAGACACTATAAAATCTCCAGAGACACATCTAGCCTGTCTCCACAGAGGGCTTCAAGGTAAGTGCACACATTTTGTGAGCTTGAAGAAAGAGGAAATGTCCTTAAAATATTCTGCTCCATTTCTCCTCCCTCTGCCAACCATTTCCATAAGGGAGTGCCCATGTGAACAAAAATTTTCAATGTCCTTTCAATGCATGTCTGTATTTTCAACTACAGTTATTCTTTGGAATTCTGTTCAGCAATAAGAAACAAGCACCATTCCTATTTTACAGGGTTGGCCAGATTCCAGGACTTCTGCAAAGGTAACACACTGAGTAATGCATTCCTAATCTACAGGAGAGGACTTTTAAACAGCTGCATGAGTTCTCTTTGTAACTCCTATTATATTTCTGCTGAATTTGTTTAGGCTACGTAGTTGAAAAAAGGGAGGATCTAAAAAGTGAAGTAATTTTTCATTTTTAACACAAAAGGCAATTCTTTTTACAAGAAAGTCCTCTCCTGAAGACTCTAACTAAGGACCAGATCAGAGAGGGATTTTCTCTGCCTGTAGATTCTTTTCTGTGAAAAACTTCAGTCTGGTCAGAATTCATCAAGGTGAGTTACCCAACTGATCTCAATATTCAGAAGATGTTCTATTTACTGTTAAAAGACCTACATGTTGTAGAAGACTAAGTCTTACTTTTGGGTCAGACAAGGATATTTTTAATTTCAAGTCAAAGTGGATTTAACAGATTTCTTCTTAAGAGCTTATCTTGGAGACTAATTAGCAATTTATTAGCTAAAGAGCAAGGAGCTTTCTCACTGATCTAGACTATATTATTTTTCTCACTGATCTACAACTCTTTTTCTCCCCCCAGACATCTCTGCTGACAAACATTCAATAGAGTGCAGCCATGGCCTCTGGAGATGCTGAGATGGCCATTTTTGGGGAGGCAGCTCCTTATCTCCGGAAGTCAGAGAAGGAGAGAATTGCGGCCCAGAACAAGCCTTTCGATGCCAAGACATCTGTCTTTGTGGTACATGCAAAGGAATCCTTTGTGAAAGGGACAATTCAGAGCAGGGAAACAGGGAAAGTCACTGTCAAGACTGAAGGGGGAGAGGTGAGTGAAAAACAAGGCTGAAGGACAACATCTGATTCATATTCTGAGTTTTCAGTTGACATATGTAGATCTTTTGTTTCCTTGGCAGACCCTGACCGTGAAGGAAGATCAAATCTTCTCCATGAACCCTCCCAAGTACGACAAAATCGAGGACATGGCCATGATGACCCACCTCCACGAACCCGCTGTGCTGTACAACCTCAAAGAGCGTTACGCAGCCTGGATGATCTACGTAAGTGGCAGCAGCAGCTTCCTTTGGGCAGCTGCAGGAACTGCTCTGCCAGGCCCAGGGGAAGCCAACGTGCTGTGTCCCTTCCTGGCAGACCTACTCGGGTCTCTTCTGCGT
>NW_020956130.1:21009-22504 GCF_003031625.1 Empidonax traillii | reverse complement strand
GCTGTGTCCCTTCCTGGCAGACCTACTCGGGTCTCTTCTGCGTCACTGTCAACCCCTACAAGTGGCTGCCCGTGTACAACCCGGAGGTGGTGTTGGCCTACCGAGGCAAGAAGCGCCAGGAGGCCCCTCCACACATCTTCTCCATCTCTGACAACGCCTATCAGTTCATGCTGACTGGTGAGTGCTTGATTTCCTTTGAGCTGCTCTTGCAATCATCTCTCTGTAGAGGGAAATGCAAGGCATTTTCTGAAAACATGGTGCCCCACTTAAAAAAACATGTATGTGTGAAATTAATGGAAGATTAATGCACTGAGCTTTAATGGTCTGTGTGAGCTGAGTGCCTGTATTCCCATTAGAATCACTAAGACCTGGACATAATGTAGAGGGACTAAAGTCACTGGAAAAAACACCTATTTTGTGATGTAAACTTTACTGACTTTAATGGAATCTCACACATATGGATAGATTTATGTATCTTAACTAGTAAATTAGTTTCAGACCGAGACTACACAGTACAGCTAAATGACATGGCCCCTATAAATGATGTGCATTAAGTCAATTTTAATTTTCAAGCATCAGTGCTAACAAGTGAAACAGATTATCTCTGCCTTGAACAGGTACAAAAGCCTCACTCGATTATTATGTAAATGGCTTGAATTATGTAAAAGATGTCTAAAGTACATATAGCCTTTAATGATGTCTGGAACTCCTACACGGATCTGTTACAGCAACTAAAAATAAACTACAATAGTGAAAAGTAAACCTCAGAAAATAATGTGAAGGAAAAAAATAAAGCTTTTAGCATTTAAACTGAGTGACTTAAAAAAATTTCTTTCTGCTCTTTCCTCTTTCTTCCACTTTTTTTTTTTTTTTGTCTTCCCTATATGTGCATTGAAATCAAAGGTGTGTGGGAATTTAGAACTTCTCCTTTTCTTAGAAACTGGGAAGTACATTCAAAATGGAAAAATTAGAAATAAATGTTGTCAGTAGATGATCTCAAGACTGAAAAATTTCTGTATTTGTAGGGATTATAAAGAAGAGGTGAAAAAGAGTGAAAGAGATTGGTCAGATGTTTCTGTCATTAATGATGCCTCCAAATTTTCCTAAGGTTATGCAGGAAACTTTTAGGTTCAGAAGAATTTACATACTATCAAAGTATAACCTCAATATTTTCATTACATTTACTTGGCTAAGAAGAGGTAAGTGGCTTTATGAAGAAGAAGACAATGTCAGGAAAGGCATAAGACTACAAAATCTTCTCTGAAGTGATGTCTTTACTGAACCAGTTGCTAATAACTGAAGTATTGCTAGGAGCATCAAAAGTACCCACTAGAATTCCCAGAGCTTTTTACCTTTTCTGTTCCTGGATTCTCTGGAAGCTTCAGTTCTTATTTTTCTCCTAGTTGTCAAATTCTTTGTTATTCATAAACACTAGGAAAATGTGTCTTTTCTCTGTCTTTCCACAGATCGGGAGAACCAGTCGATCCTGATCACG
>NW_020956130.1:15249-19980 GCF_003031625.1 Empidonax traillii | reverse complement strand
ATCTGCTGGAGAAGTCCAGAGTCACTTTCCAGCTCAAGGCGGAAAGAAGCTACCACATCTTCTATCAGATCATGTCCAACAAGAAGCCAGAGCTAATTGGTAGGAAGGAGCCTCATGGCTTTTTGAGGAGGAACCCTGAGCAACAGTTCCCTCTATCACTTGCTTGGCAAAACTAAGCCTGTGCCTTGCCTCTCCCTGCTTTCAGACATGCTCCTCATCACCACCAACCCTTATGATTTCCACTTTGTGAGTCAAGGGGAGATCACTGTTCCCAGCATTGACGACCAGGAGGAGCTGATGGCAACAGATGTGAGTAACTTTATCAAACAGGTTATCTGGTGGATTGGTGCCCTGGTACATGCACATTTATTTTTCTGTTGCCAGAGTGCCATTGACATCCTGGGCTTCAGTGCTGATGAGAAAACAGCCATCTACAAGCTGACAGGGGCAGTCATGCACTATGGGAACCTGAAGTTCAAGCAGAAGCAGCGTGAGGAGCAGGCAGAGCCTGATGGCACTGAAGGTATCAGCAGAGTCAGCAAACTTTCCAAAAGAGATATTCTTTGTAACAAGAAGGACTTTGGTAGATTTCAGGCTTTAAATATGCAAATGTATAAACTAGAAAGAAGAGTAGTTGTTCCATGACTAGATGACAGTTGAGACATGTATCTCATCTAATGGTACCTGTACTTTTTATCTGTGACTACTTCATCGATAAGAGGCCTGGTGTACACTGCCAGGAAACCTGAGCCATGGATGTCAATTCCTATGCTATTGTTAGTCATACCTAAGTTGAAATACACCTTGCAATCTCTGCCATAGTGTGTAGTAGTGAAATGGTTTGGCCTTACCAGCATAGGAAGATGCTCCTCTTTACCCTCCCCTATTGGAGTGAACTCTGATGTGAGATGTGTACTTGATTAGTCTCTCTCACAGCACAAAGGACTGCTAGTGCTTCGAGCTCTCTGAGTGATGAATCCTCTTGCTATACAACTAGAAAGTACATGTCAAGTCCCATAGTTACACCTGAAAAAGGATAAAAGCAATGAGTTCTCTTGAAGAACAGTTGTAGAAACTTGAGTTTAGAAAGAGTTGCAGACTCTGAATCCTACAGACAGGAGAGAAATTAGTTTTATGGCTTTGACAGATATTGTTGTGCAACCCTATAACAGAGAACACTTTTGGAACAGTTGATCAAGGACCAATTTTTTGGAATTGTTGAATATTTATTCTTCTCTCTTTCATGGTGTTCAGTTGCTGACAAGTCTGCCTACCTGATGGGTCTAAACTCAGCAGACCTGCTCAAGGCCCTCTGCTACCCCCGAGTCAAGGTGGGGAATGAATATGTGACCAAGGGCCAAACGGTGCAGCAGGTAGGAAAAACAGGATAATCTGGAACATGCTTTGGTGGCTGGTGTTGATTCTCCTCTGCTGTGTGTAGTAACCTCCAAACCTTTCTCTGTGCTTTAGGTGAACAATTCAGTGGGTGCCCTGGCAAAGGCTGTCTATGAGAAGATGTTCCTGTGGATGGTTGTTCGCATCAACCAACAGCTGGACACGAAGCAGCCCAGGCAGTACTTCATTGGTGTGCTGGACATTGCTGGCTTTGAGATCTTCGATGTAAGTAACACAAGTTTTTTAGCATTTCCATGGAACAACAATAGAAAATGTTGAGATGTTTAATAGAAGGGAGTATGTTACTACATTTATTTGTAGGGCTTGTTGGAATCATTGTTCTTAATCCTGAAAGAAAAAAAAAAGGATTGAAAACTAATTGCTCTGAATTTGAAACCTCTCTTTTCTAAATACAAAGCCTATCCTAGATATACAGCACAGGAAAATGACACAGGAAGATGACTTGTATTTATAGTATGACCCCTAGTGAATTAGGATTGCACAAGAAAACACCTTGCTATTACTGCTGATCCTTGAAAGCATTGTATGTCTTTTTATATCTGGCAGTTCAACAGCTTTGAGCAGCTGTGCATCAACTTCACCAATGAGAAACTGCAACAGTTCTTCAACCACCACATGTTCGTGCTGGAGCAGGAGGAGTACAAGAAGGAGGGAATTGAGTGGACATTCATTGACTTTGGGATGGACCTGGCTGCCTGCATTGAGCTCATTGAGAAGGTATCCTTTCTATACTTGCCAAGAGATTCAATTAAGAAGCAAGTGAGAATATTCTGGCTTCTTCAAGAATATACCCTGTGGCAACAGCGTGGAAGTGTTTTTGGAGATCATACTCAGATATCAGAACTTTTGATGAGAGAATTCACTGTTAGATTACAAAATTAAGTGATATAAAAGGCAGTCATGTTCTATAGGCATCTACCAGTAAGTAGGTTTCATGGAGAGGACAGTATTTCCATTACTTTAAATGAAACAGAGACACTGAAAAAAAGTTGAACCTTGGGTAATTTTCTCTGACTTATTGCCATGAAATGTATGGGAACAGCTTTCTTTTCTGACTCTAGCAACTTTTCAACCAAAAGATGTCTCTTTTCTAATCTGCTTTTCCTTCTTACCTATTCCAATCTCTCCCAGCCCATGGGCATCTTCTCCATCCTGGAAGAGGAGTGCATGTTCCCCAAGGCAACTGACACCTCTTTCAAGAACAAGCTCTATGACCAGCACCTGGGCAAGTCCAGCAACTTCCAGAAGCCCAAGCCTGGCAAAGGCAAGGCTGAGGCTCACTTCTCCCTGGTGCACTACGCTGGCACAGTGGACTACAACATCTCTGGGTGGCTGGAGAAGAACAAGGACCCTCTGAATGAAACTGTCATTGGGCTGTACCAGAAATCATCTGTGAAGACCCTGGCCTTACTCTTTGCCAACTATGGTGGAGCAGATGCAGGTCAGTTCAGTGAAAAATGTATTTTTAGTGTGGGACAATGTTAAAACAGAATTGAAGCCATAAACACTAAACATTTAAAATTGTTTTGTGTTCAGTTTAATTTTTTTCCCTTTAATTTGCAGAGGCTGGTGGTGGCAAGAAAGGAGGCAAGAAGAAGGGTTCTTCTTTCCAGACTGTCTCAGCTCTTTTCCGGGTACAGCACCTGCTACCTCTGAAATGGGAAGGAAGGGGGAGAGCTAATATTAAATTTGAAAGGACTATTTTACATTACTATAATGGTGCTAAATGTCTTTGGAAATTCCACATCAGATTTTCCAGGATCAATTTTAATATTGCTAATTTGTCATATCCAAAAATAAGCATTCAAAATCATGAAAATCTAATAATTTGGTTGTTTTTTTGTTTGTTTGGTTCGGTGTTGTTTCTTTTTGTTTGTTTGTGGTTGTTTGGGTTTTTGTTTGTTTGTTTGTTTTTGGTTTTGTTTTTGTTTTTGTTTTTTTTTTTTTGAGCTGCTGTCATTGAGATCTTTGTATTTTTATGTCTTTGGATCCGACCATACCCATAATATTGCCGCATTTGAAAGTAATTTCCAAGCAGATATTTATCTTATTGGAAGTTTAAAAACTTTAGGAACCTGACTTTTGAAGGCAGAATGTCATTAATCTAGAAGTCAATTACTCTTTGTGACTGAGTAATAACAAAATTGGTATTTATTTTCATTGGACCAATAGCAACACAGAAGTATTTCAGTCTTTAAAAATGGTGTTCAGTATCTCCAAATAGAAGAAATATTTGGCTTCTCTGGCTTTATCTAAGTGTTCTGAAACCCAGCTTGAGGCATTGCGAAGTCATTACCTGGGCTTGATGCATCAAACACTGGACATGGGAAACTCACATTGCTACCTGGTTCCTCTAGGAGAACTTAAACAAGCTGATGACCAATCTGCGGAGCACTCACCCCCATTTTGTGCGCTGCATCATTCCAAATGAGACTAAAACACCTGGTAAGATGCTCAAGTAGGATGAGAGTTTGCTCTGATACATCCATTCCTTCTGGACAAACTGTCCAGCCCACAGCTGGATAAACACATCATGTGGTTGAGGAGCAGCTGGCTCATGGGTTGGGCACAGAGAGTGACAGGGACTGGGGTGACATTAGACAGGTGACCTGTCACTAGTGGGGATCCACAGAGCTCCATTTTGGGCCCTGTGCTCTACAACATCTTCATCAAGGACACAGAACTGGAAGGGGTACTCAGCACATTTGCAGATGACCCAAAAGTGGGAGGAGCTGTTGAGTCCCTTAAAGGCAGGGAGGCCCTGCAGAGAGACCTCAACAGATCAGAGAGCTGTGAAAAGGGGGAAGTGCCCGATTCTACACCTGAGATGAACAGACAGATGGGGAATGAGATGCTGGAAAACAGCGCTGGGGAAGGGCCCTGGGGGTGCTGATGGGTGCCAGTTGTCCCTGAGTCAGCAGTGCCCTGGCAGCCAGGAGGGACATCCCTGTGCTGGGGGCAGCAGGGAGGGGATTGTCCCGCTCTGCTCTGCCCTGGGGCCTCACCTCAGTGTTGGGGCAGTTTGGGGGGACACAATGGAAGGGGAGATTGAGCCATTGGAGAGTGTCCAAAGGAGGGAACGAGGATGGGGATGGGCCTGGATTTGAAGGCGTGTGAGGACACTGAGGGCACTTGGTGTGTTCAGCTGGAGCAGAGGAGACTGAGGGGAGACCTCCCTGCAGTTCCAACTGCCTGGGCAGGGGCAGAGGAGGGGCAGGACTGAGCTCTGCTCTGGGGGGAGCAGGGACAGCCCCCAGGGAATGGCTGGAGCTGTGTCAGGGCAGGCTCAGGGTGCATCTCAGCAAAAGGTTCTTC
>NW_020956130.1:11436-14071 GCF_003031625.1 Empidonax traillii | reverse complement strand
AGTGGTGTGCTGCAACATTCCCTCTCCAAGGTGTTCTTCAAAGCTGGGCTGCTGGGGCTCCTGGAGGAGATGAGGGATGAGAAGCTGGCACAGCTCATCACCCGCACACAGGCCAGGTGCAGAGGTTTTCTGATGAGGGTGGAGTACCAGAGAATGGTGGAGAGAAGGTACACATTCCTCATCCTCAGTAAAAGCCACTGTGCTTGGGGGAAAGTGTTGACACTTTTCAGACTGAAAATATTCATTGTACACATGAATTATGCTCCAGGGAGTCCATCTTCTGCATCCAGTACAACATTCGTGCATTCATGAACGTCAAACACTGGCCCTGGATGAAGCTGTTCTTCAAGATCAAGCCCTTGTTGAAGAGTGCAGAGTCTGAGAAGGAGATGGCCAACATGAAACAAGAGTTTGAGAAAACCAAGGAAGAGCTTGCGAAGTCTGAGGCAAAGCGGAAGGAGCTGGAGGAGAAAATGGTTTCTTTGCTGCAGGAGAAAAATGACCTGCAGCTCCAAGTGCAGGCTGTGAGTTTATCACCAATAATTTATCACTCAGAAAATGGATATGTACAATCAGACTGTTCTTATGAACAGAAGGTCAGATATAGAAGACCAAAAGTCCTATATTTGGGAAATTATCTGTCATATGTATGTGAAGGTAAGGAAACAAATGTCTGGCAGTGGTGTGGTGAGAGCACTGACAGCCAGGGCAAAGAAACAGGAGGAACTGGGAGCCAGTGCTCTTGTCTTCAGAGGAAAGGGGCAGATGTAGCTCACAAACATGACATACTCAGGGCAGAATGCAACCCCAATTCCCTCTGAGCAGGTGAGTGCTGCAGGAAGGATCTCCATCTCACCAGGATGGAGAACTATGAATTAATTTTGGAGCATAACTACAAACTGGATTTCAAAGTGGCACTCACTATGTTTTACACTTAAGTGGTATGAATCAAGGTCATAGATGAAATCTATAATGAAGCAGAAGTTCTTGGGGATTTTGAACATTTCAGAGCTTTTTTGCATTTCTAGTCTGGATTTCATATTGTAGTTCCAGTATAAACAACATCCTGTGGAAGTAAAATTATTAATATTTAAGATTGAGAGTTCCAGCTATGAAGTTGTCTTTATTAAAAGAATGCTCCTTTGTACTAAAAGCCATTTTTGCATAATATTTGTGTCAGTCCCCCAACATTCAGACACATCTCCCCCTCTGCTCCCTTTTCTCTGCCAACTGGTTGCAGAGGCCCAATTCATACACTGTATCAGAAAAAAAAAGGGGTGAGAAAACCAACTCTCTCAGTGTTAACAAAGACACGTATTTGGAGGGATGTTCTACTTAAGAGTTTGTTAACTGCAACAATTCTAAGGAAATGAACATTAAAGAACATGACTATGTGGAGAGACTGGTTTGTGGTGGAGCTTATAGGAATGGTACACCTAGTTTTATCTTCATCTATTTGGGGAACTGGAAACAATCATGGACAATTTAGCTTTTAGTTGAAAGAAATATTCTCTAAGTAAAGAACTTCTTGGCCAGAACTCTCAATCTCAGATATTAATAATTTTGCCACCACAGTTCTAAGAACCTTGTAGACACATAGGACTTCACAAAAATTGCTTAAAAATATAAGAAAAATATACTTAAATATCACTTTACAAAGTCATCTAAATCTACCCATTAAATAACCTAATTTGCTAACTAAAAATAGAACACTGTATAATTACAGTTATTTTAATATTTCCATAGAAAATAGGCACCTCGATGTTACCTGTTTTCCTCAGTATAAGGAGAAGAAGAAATATCCCATTGGACTTTCTTATATGTCATAAGATATTTGCCTTTCAAATTCCTTTGGGACAAAACAAATTCATGACAACAAAAGCCCATCAAAGAGTAAGACAAGGCATTGATCATCTGAAATCAGCACATGCCACCCCAAACACAGCATGGAAGGGACACACAGGGACCTGACTTACCCCACCTGACTAAGCATGAGCATTCCTACCTTTACAGAGGGAGGATTCTTATTTCACTTCAGTTATTGTTGAGACTATCAGACCCTTTATTCCGAACTTCATAACGGGTTCAGACGGATTCCGGTGCTGAAGGATATTTAATGCAGTGATTATGAACAGAAATGTCTCCAAGCCCCCTCTCCTATAGGTACATGAGAAATTCTCACACCCACCAAAACTCTGAGACACTTTTATGAGAGGGAATAGTTGAAAAATCAATATTGTTTCACCTCAAAAGCTGTATAATGAGTCCCAGGGAAAGAAACAAACCAACCACCAAAACCAAACACACAAACAAAAAAACAAACATCAAAACCAACCCAAATACAATCAACAAAATTAAAGTTGTTTCAACGCACACTTACTTACATAGAAAAGTTCAGAAAACAAATCCAGAAAATCTGTGTCACCCCCACAGGAAGCAGATAGCCTGGCTGATGCTGAGGAAAGGTGTGACCAGCTCATCAAAACCAAAATCCAGCTGGAAGCCAAAGTTAAAGAAGTGACTGAAAGGGCTGAGGATGAGGAGGAAATCAATGCTGAGCTGACAGCCAAGAAAAGAAAACTGGAGGATGAATGTTCAGAGCTGAAGAAAGATATTGATGACCTTGAGCTGACAC
>NW_020956130.1:8649-9766 GCF_003031625.1 Empidonax traillii | reverse complement strand
AAGCCAAGGTATTGAAAAGTCTCCTGAAAACCACGTGAAAATCAATTACGTTGAAATGCGCCTTTTCCATTTGTGGCCTGGTTACCATCCAGCTGCCTGTCTCTGTGTGGAGCTGTGTTTCTTACCTTCTAACTCCAAAGAACAGTCCAGAGCTTGCAAGTCTGGTCATGTTTTTCTGCTTAGAGTCCTACTGTTCAGAATAAGCAGGTGTCTAGACCCTAATCTTCTCTCGCTCTCTGGGACCTCCCCAGGCAAATCTGGAGAAGATGTGCCGCACCCTGGAAGACCAGCTGAGTGAGATTAAGACAAAGGAAGAAGAGCATCAGCGCATGATCAATGACCTCAATGCTCAAAGAGCTCGTCTGCAGACAGAAGCAGGTAACATACCCTCACACCTCTCTGGAAAGGGACAACCTGTAACTAATGATAACAAAAAAAAGGAGTGAAGCTTCACTCAAATTGATCTAGTCTCTGTGATCTGTTATACAGTGCTTAAAAGACGCATTGACTTAATATTGATTATAAATTGCAGTCTGTCTGTAAACTTTCTTAGGTGAATATTCACGCCAGGTGGAAGAAAAAGATGGTTTGATATCTCAGCTATGCAGAGGGAAACAGGCATTCACTCAACAGATCGAGGAACTAAAGAGACATTTAGAGGAAGAAATAAAGGTAAAGATACTTCCATAAGGGGGGTTGACTTTGGACTGAGATTGTGTTTTCTTTCAGGAAATAAAACCTCTACGCTGGACTTCCGGAGGGCAGATTTTGACCTATTCAGAAGTCTAGTCCAGAGCATACCCTGGGAAACAACCCTTAGAAACAAGGGGGTTCAGGAGGGATGGATGTGCTGTGAGCAGGAAGTTTTGAGAGCACAGGAACAGGCTGTACCGGTGTGCCGAAAGGCAAGCTGGTGAGGAAGACAACTAGCTTGGTTAAACAGGGGGATTCTGAAGGAAATCAGGGATAAAAAGAAACTTTACCAACTATGGAAGAAAGGGCTGACTACTTATGAAGAATTCAGGAAGACAGCTAGATCATGCAGAAAGAAAATCAGGGATGCAAAAGCGCAATTTGAAGTTAAATTGGCCACTTCTGTTAAGGATAACAAAAAGTC
>NW_020956130.1:4850-6267 GCF_003031625.1 Empidonax traillii | reverse complement strand
TCTCTTCTCCCAGGCAACCAACAATAGGACAAGGGGACATGGGCTCAAGCTCTGCCAGGGGAGGTTTAGGTTAGATGTTAGGAAGAAATTCTTTACAGAGAGGGTAATCAGGCATTGGAACGGCCTACCCAGAGAGGTGGTGGATTCACCATCCCTGGAAGTTTTTAAGCAGAGATTGGATGTGGCCCTCAGTGCCATGATATAGTAATTGGAGTTGGATCAGGGGTTGGACTTGATGATCTTGGAGGTCTTTTCCAACCCAATCTATTCTATGATTATATGATTCTATGATATTTCCTACTCTTACATCATCATGGCTGGGCTTCGCGAATGAAGATTTGAGAAGGGCTCTACCCACGCTTGCTACAAGCGCGCTGATGGCTAAAAAGGCCAATGCGAGATAGACAAGTCCGGTTGCAGAATGTACAGCAGAAAGACTCCCCAGGTGATATTGACAAGACGTGATTCTTTCTGCATTGTCTTTTCTCCTCGAGAGTGATCCTGTGTGTGTTCTCAGAAGCAGCAGCAGCGTTATAGATGGTGTGTCTCCAGGCCTCCCGATTGGAGGCCAGGGTAGACCAATGGTGCTGATCAATATGGCCAAGGCTGAGGGATTGTTTCAGGCTGTCCTTGTATCTCCTCTTTGGGCCTCCTCTCTTGCGGCAGCCAGTGGCAAGTTCTCCACAGAGCACAATCTTAGGGAGGCAGTGATCCTGCATCCTGGAGACGTGCCCTGCCCAACGCAGCTGAGTTCTCAGCAGCATATCAGTTTAATTTTTGAGCTATCAAACAAGATGGATAATTTTGCCTTCTTAATCTCTAGTGTGGGTAGGGGAGTTGAAGAAGACATCCTCCCCAATTTGGATACTAAGAGAGAGAAAAACATTTTTAGGTCCTTATGCAGATTTATGATGGCATATAAAAAAGATTGAGATAAATCTAAAAAAACCCTGTGCATCTTAGTCTACTCTTCTAAGCTGAAAATTTAGAGTATATTTCAAGGGATTCAACAATTTCCTGATTTAAAGATGTCATTTAAAATTTCTCCATCATCTATCCTGCATCCTGATGAATGAAGAGATAAGAAATTTCTCCAAACATGGAATCAATATGCCATTTTCCCTTGCACTGACATTAAATGTCAGATGAAAAGAACCTTCAACCACTTTCGCTGCTAACATTCTGCTGTGTCATAGGAAATTGATTGTCCCCATCCAATTGTCTCCCAAGGCCAAGAACGCCCTGGCCCACGCCCTGCAGTCCGCTCGCCACGACTGTGACTTGCTGCGGGAACAATATGAGGAGGAGCAGGAAGCCAAGGGGGAGCTGCAGCGCGCCCTGTCCAAGGCCAACAGCGAAGTGGCCCAGTGGAGAACCAAATACGAGACGGACGCGATTCAGCGCACGGAGGAGCTCG
>NW_020956130.1:0-1847 GCF_003031625.1 Empidonax traillii | reverse complement strand
GGGTGTGCGCAAGTACGAGAGGAGGGTGAAGGAACTCACCTACCAGGTGGGCATATGCAAAAAGTGTTTGCACCTGACTGCCAAGGGGCATTGCTACCTGCCATAGTGGGGGAACCAACTCACTCTCTTTCCTGTTTGCCAACTGCTTTAGTCTGAGGAAGACAGGAAGAATATTCTCAGGCTGCAGGACCTGGTGGACAAGCTGCAAATGAAGGTGAAATCCTACAAGAGACAATCTGAGGAGGCTGTAAGTATCACTGAGTGCTTGGCAAGAACTACTTTCCCAGACAGTAGCTTGGCCACTGAGGAGATGAATAGAAGAAAGTTGGAAGGTGCCACTGCTCGATAATGGAGTTCTTCAAGTTCTCTGAAAGGCTCCTAAATCAGCCTTGCCTTGGAGAACAAAATCAGTGAGTCACTGACAAGACTAAGAAGAGGGTAAATGCACACAGCATTTGTTGCATTAGGACAACAAAGCAGCCTGCAAGAAGGAATCTTATTGATGGTAAGGATAGTATAACATACTAAGAAACTTTGAAAATAACCTAGTTTCAGAGTTTTGAGAGCAGACAGAGAAGGTGTTGGAAGTGTCCTCCCAAGCCACTTTGTGTTCAGCTCTTAGAACTGTGCAAGGACCCTTTGCCTGTTTCTGGGTGTGCAGCAGTCAGGGAGGAACTGAGGGAATCCTGCAGGCCCTGAATTTACGATTGTCTGAGCGTGGCTTCTTCACTGTGGCAAACAGTCCAGCCCAGACAAGGGTTTCTAGACTCAGTGAAAGGGACTGTGAGAGGGGCACTGAGGAGCTCTCAAGGACCTCACTGTGAGACTCACCTATAAACTGTGGTGGGTGGTGGATGGAGCTTTGTGCCCTCCCCTAGGCCAAGGCACAGCAGCAGCGACACCCCTGCCCTGAGCTCCTCACCACCAACTCTTTCTCTCTCCCAGGAGCAGCTCTCCAATGTCAACCTCTCCAAGTTCCGCAAGATCCAGCACGAGCTGGAGGAAGCCGAGGAACGGGCTGACATTGCAGAGTCCCAGGTCAACAAGCTCCGAGCCAAGAGTCGGGAGTTTCATAGGAGGATAGAAGAGGAAGAGTGAGATTGTCATGAGGTACAAAGTGACCTGCGGGCTGCACAAAATGTGAACCCTCTGTCACTTCTGTCTGCAATGTCCCCACCTCAGTGTTTAGTGAATAAAGCGTAGATTCCTCTGCACACACCATGACCAGTGCCTTCTCTGGGTTTTGTTTTCTCATTGTTCTTGGGATATTGCATTGCAGAGCAAGATTCCTTACTTGCTCCTGGTTAGGAGAGGGGACCTGATGCAAATGTTGAACTGAGGACCTGCCATTCCTGTGGAGACTCCTGAAAATCCAGCCTGCGCTCTCTTTTGTCTCCGGCAGCTCCTTGTCCTGCTCCTGCCTTCACATGCTCCTAATGCTTCTCCCATTGTCCTTTCAGCACAACTTCCTTCCCATGGGAGAGGCAAGAGAGGGTGATCCCTGTCCTTTTTCCTTTCCCTGCCCATGTTTCTGATGCTGGCACTCACAAACCCTAAACACCCATCCCTAAGTAAGCAGAAGTTACAGTGCACTGCACTGTCACAGAGAGCACGGTTACAGCACACTGAGTGTCCCCACATTGTGCCATCTCCCTTAGCCTGGATTCCCTCAGCTGCTGCCACCACCTGCTCCCAGTTTCCCTTTAGTGGGCAAACAGCTGAGCCCTGCCCGGGGCCCGTACTGGAAGGACTCTCCCTTAGCATCCACCTCTCACACAGCACGTGCACCAACACACCTCCTCAGCCATCACCTCAGAGGTCAGCCTTGGTACCTCCTGCACAACAGG